>NC_068451.1:13275099-13575099 GCF_023373465.1 Oncorhynchus keta
GTTTTTTTGTGTTGCTGACAGGAGTGTACAGTGTTGCCGTCAAACTTCTTTGAACCCACACCAAACATATCAATACATACTATCATGAACCCACACCAAACATATCAATACACACTATCATGAACCCACACCATACATATCAATACATACTAGCATGAGCACACACACACACATACTCACCAATATGGTACAAATGTCCTCATAAAATGAACATCTGCAAACATATTTGACGTAGGTTAATATGACAATGTTGGTGGTGATGACGACGATGATGCTGTTGTGGTATTGGGTTAGCGTTACAGCTGGGGACTGTTGTGGTATTGGGTTAGCGTTACAGCTGGGGACTGTTGTGGTATTGGGTTAGCGTTACAGCTGGGGACTGTTGTGGTATTGGGTTAGCGTTACAGCTGGGGACTGTTGTGGTATTGGGTTAGCGTTACAGCTGGGGACTGTTGTGGTATTGGGTTAGCGTTACAGCTGGGGACTGTTGTGGTATTGGGTTAGCGTTACAGCTGGGGACTGTTGTGGTATTGGGTTAGCGTTACAGCTGGGGACTGTTGTGGTATTGGGTTAGCGTTACAGCTGGGGACTGTTGTGGTATTGGGTTAGCGTTACAGCTGGGGACTGTTGTGGTATTGGGTTAGCGTTACAGCTGGGGACTGTTGTGGTATTGGGTTAGCGTTACAGCTGGGGACTGTTGTGGTATTGGGTTAGCGTTACAGCTGGGGACTGTTGTGGTATTGGGTTAGCGTTACAGCTGGGGACTGTTGTGGTATTGGGTTAGCGTTACAGCTGGGGACTGTTTGCTGATGTTTCCTCTGCAGAGTGGCCCACGGTAAAACTGATGCTCTGTTTAGTCTGGAAGGTTCCGCTTTGTTACTTTGTTGATCAAATAAAAATAGGAGATGACCTTGACTCTCTGATGCTTTAACCCCAGCTTTTCTACGGTGGAAATGTTTATCAAGTCCTGTTAAAATGGCCCTGTGAACCCAAAAGGGTTCTGGTTGTCTGGGAGAAAATTGTCTGCGACAGCTTTTTTTACTGCTATGTGATCGCCCATGTATTTCTGTCTGGGGGGTAGCAGCAGGCTCTGAACTGCTGATGTGGTTTAAACTTGGGTCTGTCACAATGGGACTGATTGTAGAAGGAAACCTGACTGTCATTCAATGCTTGATTCTGACGAAAGGGGTGGGGTTTGTAAGGCATCCCTGTTTACCTTTTACTTTGGCTAGATCTCTCTCTCCTTTCTCTCTCTCTCTCTTTTTCTCTCACATACACACAATTCTCTCCCTTTCTAACACACTCCCATACTTTCCCATTCTTTCAAGCATGAGCACACACATGCACTTTGTAACTCTTATCAATACACACACACACACACAGATCTGATGTGCCAGTCCCCCTGGTGTCTCTACTTGTTCCCGTGTCTGTTCAGCTGCTGAGGAGTGAAGTGTAGACAGAGTGGATTCTCTCTCTCTCTGATACCTGAGTCTCCCAATCAGAGTAGTGACAGACCGACAGTGTCCAGCCTGGATTAGCCCTGTCGCTTCCGACCAGCACAGGATTAACCACAGAGACCCACACACACACACTCCATCTATAGAGTCATAGAAAAACTTTTATGAATGTACTCAAACACACACACACACACACTCCATCTATTGAGACATAGACAAACTTTTATGAATGTACTCAAACACACACACACACACACACAATATTTACATAGACATACATACAATACATGTCAACCTAAACTTTAGCCTATATTCAGCTGTGTCTGCATGCATTCGTGTTTATATATGAATGAGAGAGTTCAGCTTTTCCTCGGGACAGGTTACTATAGCCATCCCTTTTTATGTGTGATTGGAAAAGATCTGAGGGTGTTGGTTGGGTGTGTGTGCATGTGTTTGTGTGTGTGTGTGTGTGTGTGTGTGTGTGTGTGTGTGTGTGTGTGTGTGTGTGTGTGTGTGTGTGTGTGTGTGTGTGTGTGTGTGTGTGTGTGTGTGTGTGTGTGTGTGTGTGTGTGTGTGTGTGTGTGTGTGTGTGTGTGTGTGTGTGTGTGTGTGTGTGTGTGTGTGTGTGTGTGTGTGTGTGTGTGTGTGTGTGTGTGTGTGCGTGTGTGCGTGCCTGGCCCGGGTCTCCTCCGTGTTACCCAAATGGAAACCCAACAGCAGCCAGCTCTCAGTCAGGACAATGAGACACTTCTCCCTGTTTAACTGGCCCATGTTTACTGGCCTCTACTGACACGTTGCTGGTGCTTCACACAGGCTTTTCTGTTGAGTCTTTCAACCAATTGTGTCTTTTTTTGGTGGTTGATTTTGGTTTATTTGGTTATTTTTACACTGGCTTGCCTGTGGGGATCATTTAGGAAGGCTAGACAAAAGAGCCAGAGGCTGGAGGCGGGAAAAACAGGTCAGTTTATAAGGACCCTCAACTAACACACACAGCCTTGATACACACTCAGCCTTGATACACTGTGCCCTAGCAACAATGATGCTCTACACACTGAATCGTGTAGGTCACACACTGCACCTGACCGTGCACATCAGATACAGCACCCTGGCCTACACACTGGAACTCACCTCCCACACGATACACACGGAACCTTTCAGACGGAGCCATGCACACAAAAAGCCAACACACACACACTTCAGCCAGGACTTTGTAAGCCCTAGACGATTACCCAGCTGATTGGAGTCCCTCTCCGGAGTCTCTAAACACAGTACTCACCACAGCCCCTCTTACACACACAGCCCTCTCCTTTCTCATGGAGATAAGGACGTCTCATTGTTTGCGAGACAACGGTCCGCTATTATCTTATCAAAGAGCCAATCCAATGTGGAGGAGGGGGGAGAAAGGGGAGGGGGGTTTCTTTGTGATGCGACAGGTGCTGTTGTAATTCAATTTGTCAACGGGAAGGTTTGGAAGCTGTCTGAACTTAATTGTACCGAGGGTCACAGTCCTCTCTGCTGTACTGGACATAGCAGCATTGTGTAACAGTATGCTAACCACAGCATCGGCACAATGCAAATCTAAGATACCCTTGACTCATATGTACATATTGCTAACTTTAGTGGACGGGCAACTCTGACCTTCGCTTGAGCACAGTGCAAATCAAATCAAGTTTTATTGGTCACATACACATAAACTCAGCAAAAAACGAAATGTCCCTTTTTCAGGACCCTGTCTTTCAAAGACAATTCATAAAAATCCAATTAACTTCACAGATCTTCATTGTAAAGTGTTTAAACACTGTTTCCCATGGTTGTTCAATGAACCATAAACAATTCATGAACATGTTTCTGTGGAACAGTTGTTAAGACAGTAACAGCTTACAGACGGTAGGCAATTAAGGTCACAGTTATGAAAACTTAGGACATTAAAGAGACCTTTCTACTGACTCTGAAAAACACCAAAAGAAAGATGCCCAGGGTCCCTGCTCATCTGTGTGAACGTGCCTTAGGCATGCTGCAAGGAGGCATGAGGACTGCAGATGTGGTCTGGGCAATAAATTGCAATGTCCGTACTGTGAGAAGCCTAAGACAGAGATACAGGGAGACAAGACGGATAGCTGATCATCCTCGCAGTGGCAGACCACGTGCAACAACACCTGCACAGGATCGGGACATCCGAACATCACAGCTGCGGGACAGGTACAGGATGGCAACAACAACTGCCCGAGTTACACCAGGAACGCACAATCCCTCCATCAGTGCTCAGACTGTCCGCAATAGGCTGGGAGAGGCTGGACTGAGGGCTTGTAGGTCTGTTGTAAGGCAGGTCCTCACCAGACATCACCGGTAACAATGCCTATGGACACTTCGCTGCACCAGACAGGACTGGCAAAAAGTGCTCTTCACTGATGAGTCACGGTTTTGTCTCACCAGGGGTGATGGTCGGATTCGGTTTTATTGTCGAAGGAATGAGCGTTACACCGAGCCCTGTACTCTGGAGCGGAATCGATTTGGAGGTGGAGGGTCCGCCATGATCTGGGGTGGTGTGTCACAGCATCATCGGACTGAGCATGTTGTCATTGCAGGCAATCTCAGCGCTGTGCGTTACAGGGAAGACATCCTCCTCCCTCATGTGGTACACTTATTGCAGGCTCATCCTGACATGACCCTCCAGCATGACAATGCCACCAGCCATACTGCTCGTTCAGTGCGTGATTTCCTGCAAGACAGGAATGTCAATGTTCTGCCATGGCCAGCAAAGAGTCCGGATCTCAAATCCATTGACCATGTCTGGGACCTGTTGGATCGGAGGGTGAGAGCTAGGGCCATTCCCCCCAGAAATGTCCGGGAACTTACAGGTGCCTTGGTGGAAGAGTGGGGTAACATCTCACAGCAAGAACTGGCATATCTGGTGCAGTCCATGAGGAGGAGATGCACTGCAGTACTTAATGCAGCTGGTGGCCACACCAGATACTGACTGTTACTTTTGATTTGACCCCCCCCCTTTGTTCAGGGACACATTATTCCATTTCTGTTAGTTACATGTCTGTGGAAATTGTTCAGTTTGTGTCTCAGTTGTTCATACAAATATACACATGTTATATTTGCTGAAAATTAAAGCAGTTGATAGTGAGAGGACATTTCTTTTTTGGGTTTCTTTAGCAGATGATATTGCGGGTAGAGCGAAATGCTTGTGTACCTAGCTCCAACAATGTACTAGTGTCTAACAATTCAATCTTAACCTATATTATGAACAGCGTTATCCATAGCGAATTTGGCTCAGATTCCCCTCCAAGGAATCTGGAAAGGAGTCAAATAAGGAGTCAAATAAGGAGACCAGCAAAGAGTCATTGAAGGAGCCTGGAAAGGAGAAAGTTTTCGAGAAAGTCATCTGTGAAGGTCAAGGAGAAAAAGAAAGAGCCAGATGCTGCTGCTGGAGAGGACTGATAATGTCATGTAATAAATACATTCAGTCACACACACACGCACGCACGCACGCACGCACGCACGCACACACACACACACACACACACACACACACACACACACACACACACACACACACACACACACACACACACACACACAGACGCACGCACGCACGCACGCACGCACGCACACACACACACACACACACACACACACACACACACACACACACACACACACACACACACACACACACACAGACGCACGCACGCACGTTACGCACGCACGCACACGCACACGCACACGCACACACAGACACACACACACACACACACACAGTCTCACATATACACTCATATTCATTGACAAACACACTTCTATCAGGGCTGATGCTGGTCTATAGTCAGGACTTCTGGTGTCTGTGTTGGGTGTAGGTGCAGTGCTGAAGATGAGGCCCAGTCAGAAACTCCAGTAGAACAGTCTAGGAGTTGGACGTGCGACATCAAAGCCCTTCCCCTCCCTTCCAGTGGCAGCGTCTCTCAGTGGAACCCACAGCCCTGTGCGTCGGTAAGCCCTAACCACCCCGCCTACACGCGGGCACTCTGACATCTACCCCGCCCTCTCGCCCCCTCGTGTGGCACCATGCCTTGCCAGAGCCACCCCCGCCTCAGGCTAAGAATAACCCCCGCTTTCCGTCCATCCCTCCGTATGTCCCCTCGGGTAAAACGAGGCCACTTTCGCCCCCCATCAGCAGCTTTCAGCGCACAGAAGCAGGAAAACCACCAAACTGAGACAAAAGGGGAGGGATTTCAAGCAGCCCTCGTGATCGTTTGTGAGGACTTGCAGGAACATACTCAATCACGCACACCACAAACACAAGAATACAAACATGCACAACTATACATGTAAAACACTAGCTAGCACCTGCAGGTATTCTGCAACACACAGCCCTAAAAGTTTAGCCGTGTTTCCAGCCTCTGAGACCACCTTCTGTTAGAGGACCGCTGTGCCAGCCTGACCAATGGCAATCCAAACAGCTCTTTATGTTGTACGTCCTGTATGTGTGTGTTGTCTGTACGTTGTCTGTACCTGTACGTCCTGTATGTGTGTGTTGTCTGTACCTGTATGTCCTGTATTTGTGTGTTGTCTGTACGTTGTCTGTACCTGTACGTCCTGTATGTGTGTGTTGTCTGTACGTGTACGTCCTGTATGTGTGTGTTGTCTGTACTTGTACGTCCTGTATGTGTGTGTTGTCTGTACTTGTACGTCCTGTATGTGTGTGTTGTCTGTACTTGTACGTCCTGTATGTGTATGTTGTCTGTACTTGTACGTCCTGTATGTGTGTGTTGTCTGTACGTTGTCTGTACCTGTATGTCCTGTATGTGTGTGTTGTCTGTACGTTGTCTGTACCTGTACATCCTGTATGTGTGTGTTGTCTGTACCTGTACGTCCTGTATGTGTGTGTTGTCTGTACGTTGTCTGTACGTGTATGTCCTGTATGTGTGTGTTGTCTGTACGTTGTCTGTACCTGTACGTCCTGTATGTGTGTGTTGTCTGTACGTTGTCTGTACCTGTACGTCCTGTATGTGTGTGTTGTCTGTACGTTGTCTGTACCTGTACGTCCTGTATGTGTGTGTTGTCTGTACGTTGTCTGTACCTGTATGTCCTGAATGTGTGTGTTGTCTGTACGTTGTCTGTACCTGTATGTCCTGTATGTGTGTGTTGTCTGTACGTTGTCTGTACGTTGTCTGTACCTGCATGTCCTGTATGTGTGTGTTGTCTGTACGTTGTCTGTTGCTGTAGGTCCTGTATGTGTGTGTTGTCTGTACGTTGTCTGTACCTGTATGTGTGTGTTGTCTGTACGTTGTCTGTTGCTGTACGTCCTGTATGTGTGTGTTGTCTGTGCGTTGTCTGTACCTGTATGTGTGTGTTGTCTGTACGTTGTCTGTACCTGTACGTCCTGTATGTGTGTATTGTCTGTACGTCCTGTATGTGTGTGTTGTCTGTACTTTGTCTGTACCTGTACGTCCTGTATGTGTCTTTTGTCTGTACGTTGTCTGTACCTGTACGTCCTGTATGTGTGTATTGTCTGTACATCCTGTATGTGTGTGTTGTCTGTACCTGTACGTCCTGTATGTGTGCGTTGTCTGTACCTGTACGTCCTGTATGTGTGTGTTGTCTGTACCTGTATGTGTGTGTTGTCTGTACGTCCTGTATGTGTGTGTGGTCTGTATGTTGTCTGTACCTGTACGTCCTGTGTGTGTGTGTTGTCTGTACGTTGTCTGTACCTGTACGTCCTGTATGTGTGTGTTGTCTGTACGTTGTCTGTACCTGTACGTCCTGTATGTGTGTGTTGTCTGTACGTTGTCTGTACCTGTACGTCCTGTATGTGTGTGTTGTCTGTACGTTGTCTTTACCTGTATGTCCTGTATGTGTGTGTTGTCTGTACGTTGTCTGTACCTGTACGTCCTGTATGTGTGTGGTGTCTGTACGTTGTCTGTACCTGTATGTCCTGTATGTGTGTGTTGTCTGTACCTGTACGTCCTGTATGTGTGTGTTGTCTGTGCGTTGTCTGTACCTGTATGTGTGTGTTGTCTGTACGTTGTCTGTACCTGTATGTCCTGTATGTGTGTGTTGTCTGTACGTTGTCTGTACCTGTATGTCCTGTATGTGTGTGTTGTCTGTACGTTGTCTGTACGTGTATGTCCTGAATGTGTGTGTTGTCTGTACACTGTCTGTTGCTGTACGTCCTGTATGTGTGTGTTGTCTGTGCGTTGTCTGTACCTGTATGTGTGTGTTGTCTGTACGTTGTCTGTAACTGTACGTCCTGTATGTGTGTGTTGTCTGTACGTCCTGTATGTGTGTGTTGTCTGTACTTTGTCTGAACCTGTATGTCCTGTATGTGTCTGTTGTCTGTACGTTGTCTGTACCTGTATGTCCTGTATGTGTGTGTTGTCTGTACGTTGTCTGTACCTGTACGTCCTGTATGTGTCTGTTGTCTGTACGTTGTTTGTACCTGTACGTCCTGTATGTGTGTATTGTCTGTACATCCTGTATGTGTGTGTTGTCTGTACGTCCTGTATGTGTGTGTGGTCTGTACCTATATGTCCTGTATGTGTGTGTGGTCTGTATGTTGTCTGTACCTGTACGTCCTGTGTGTGTGTGTTGTCTGTACGTTGTCTGTACCTGTACGTCCTGTATGTGTGTGTTGTCTGTACGTTGTCTGTACCTGTACGTCCTGTATGTGTGTGTTGTCTGTACCTGTACGTCCTGTATGTGTGTGTTGTCTGTACGTTGTCTGTACCTTTATGTTCTGTATGTGTGTGTTGTCTGTACCTGTACGTCCTGTATGTGTGTGTTGTCTGTGCGTTGTCTGTGCGTTGTCTGTACCTGTATGTGTGTGTTGTCTGTACGCTGTCTGTACCTGTACGTCCTGTATGTGTGTGTTGTCTGTACGTTGTCTGTACCTGTATGTCCTGTATGTGTGTGTTGTCTGTACATTGTCTGTACCTGTATGTCCTGTATGTGTGTGTTGTCTGTACGTTGTCTGTACGTGTATGTCCTGAATGTGTGTGTTGTCTGTACACTGTCTGTACCTGTATGTCCTGTATGTGTGTGTTGTCTGTACGTTGTCTGTACGCTGTCTGTACCTGTATGTCCTGTATGTGTGTGTTGTCTGTACGTTGTCTGTTGCTGTACGTCCTGTATGTGTGTGTTGTCTGTACGTCCCGTATGTATGTGTTGTCTGTACGTTGTCTGTACCTGTACGTCCTGTATGTGTGTGTTGTCTGTACCTGTATGTCCTGTATGTGTGTGTTGTCTGTACGTTGTCTGTACCTGTACGTCCTGTATGTGTGTGTTGTCTGTACCTGTACGTCCTGTATGTGTGTGTTGTCTGTACGTTGTCTGTACCTGTACGTCCTGTATGTGTGTGTTGTCTGTACCTGTATGTCGTGTGTGTTGTCTGTACGTTGTCTGTACCTGTATGTCCTGTATGTGTGTGTTGTCTGTACCTGTATGTCCATTGCGTGTGTGTTGTCTGTACGTTGTCTGTACCTGTACGTCCTGTATGTGTGTGTTGTCTGTACGTTGTCTGTACCTGTACGTCCTGTATGTGTGTTGTCTGTACCTGTATGTCCTGTATGTGTGTGTTGTCTGTACGTTGTCTGTACCTGTATGTCCTGTATGTGTGTGTTGTCTGTACGTTGTCTGTACCTGGTATGTCCTGTAAGTGTGTGTTGTCTGTATGTTGTCTGTACCTGTACGTCCTGTGTGTGTGTGTTGTCTGTACGTTGTCTGTACCTGTATGTCCTGTATGTGTGTGTTGTCTGTACGTCATGTATGTGTGTGTTGTCTGTACCTGTATTTCCTGTACGTGTGTGTTGTCTGTACCTGTATGTCCTGTATGTGTGTGTTGTCTGTACCTGTATGTCCTGTATGTGTGTGTTGTCTGTACCTGTATGTCCTGTATGTGTGTGTTGTCTGTACATTGTCTGTACCTGTACGTCCTGTATGTGTGTGTTGTCTGTACGTTGTCTGTACCTGTATGTCCTGTATGTGTGTGTTGTCTGTACCTGTACGTCCTGTGTGTGTGGTGTTGTCTGTACGTTGTCTGTACCTGTACGTCCTGTATGTGTGTGTTGTCTGTACCTGTACGTCCTGTATGTGTGTGTTGTCTGTACGTTGTCTGTACCTGTATGTCCTGTATGTGTGTGTTGTCTGTACGTTGTCTGTACCTGTATGTCCTGTGTGTGTGTGTTGTCTGTACGTTGTCTGTACCTGTACGTCCTGTATGTGTGTGTTGTCTGTACCTGTATGTCCTGTATGTGTGTGTTGTCTGTACGTTGTCTGTACCTGTACGTCCTGTATGTGTGTGTTGTCTGTACGTTGTCTGTACCTGTACGTCCTGTATGTGTGTGTTGTCTGTACGTTGTCTGTACCTGTATGTCCTGTATGTGTGTGTTGTCTATACCTGTACGTCCTGTGTGTGTGTGTTGTCTGTACGTTGTCTGTACCTGTATGTCCTGTATGTGTGTGTTGTCTGTACGTTGTCTGTACCTGTATGTCCTGTATGTGTGTGTTGTCTGTACGTTGTCTGTACCTGTATGTCCTGTATGTGTGTGTTGTCTGTACCTGTATGTCCTGTGTGTGTGTGTTGTCTGTACGTTGTCTGTACCTGTACGTCCTGTATGTGTGTGTTGTCTGTACCTGTATGTCCTGCATGTGTGTGTTGTCTGTACGTTGTCTGTACCTGTATGTCCTGTATGTGTGTGTTGTCTGTATGTTGTCTGTACCTGTACGTCCTGTGTGTGTGTGTTGTCTGTACGTTGTCTGTACCTGTATGTCCTGTATGTGTGTGTTGTCTGTACGTTGTCTGTACCTGTATGTCCTGTATGTGTGTGTTGTCTGTACGTTGTCTGTACCTGTATGTCCTGTATGTGTGTGTTGTCTGTATGTTGTCTGTACCTGTACATCCTGTGTGTGTGTGTTGTCTGTACGTTGTCTGTACCTGTATGTCCTGTATGTGTGTGTTGTCTGTATGTTGTCTGTACCTGTACATCCTGTGTGTGTGTGTTGTCTGTACGTTGTCTGTACCTGTACGTCCTGTGTGTGTGTGTTGTCTGTACGTTGTCTGTACCTGTATGTCCTGTATGTGTGTGTTGTCTGTACGTTGTCTGTACCTGTATGTCCTGTATGTGTGTGTTGTCTGTACGTTGTCTGTACCTGTATGTCCTGTATGTGTGTGTTGTCTGTGTGTTGTCTGTACCTGTACATCCTGTGTGTGTGTGTTGTCTGTACGTTGTCTGTACCTGTATGTCCTGTATGTGTGTGTTGTCTGTACGTCATGTATGTGTGTGTTGTCTGTACATTGTCTGTACCTGTACGTCCTGTATGTGTGTGTTGTCTGTACGTTGTCTGTACCTGTACGTCCTGTATGTGTGTGTTGTCTGTACCTGTATGTCCTGTATGTGTGTGTTGTCTGTACGTTGTCTGTACCTGTATGTCCTGTATGTGTGTGTTGTCTGTACGTTGTCTGTACCTGTATGTCCTGTATGTGTGTGTTGTCTGTATGTTGTCTGTACCTGTACGTCCTGTATGTGTGTGTTGTCTGTACCTGTACGTCCTGTGTGTGTGGTGTTGTCTGTACGTTGTCTGTACCTGTACGTCCTGTATGTGTGTGTTGTCTGTACCTGTACGTCCTGTGTGTGTGTTGTCTGTACGTTGTCTGTACCTGTATGTCCTGTATGTGTGTGTTGTCTGTACCTGTATGTCCTGTATGTGTGTGTTGTCTGTACGTTGTCTGTACCTGTACGTCCTGTATGTGTGTGTTGTCTGTACCTGTACGTCCTGTGTGTGTGTTGTCTGTACGTTGTCTGTACCTGTATGTCCTGTATGTGTGTGTTGTCTGTACGTTGTCTGTACCTGTATGTCCTGTATGTGTGTGTTGTCTGTACCTGTACGTCCTGTGTGTGTGTGTTGCCTGTACGTTGTCTGTACCTGTACGTCCTGTATGTGTGTGTTGTCTGTACCTGTACGTCCTGTATGTGTGTGTTGTATGTACGTTGTCTGTACCTGTACGTCCTGTATGTGTGTGTTGTCTGTACCTGTACGTCTTGTATGTGTGTGTTGTCTGTACTTGTACGTCCTGTATGTGTGTGTTGTCCGTACCTGTACGTCCTGTATGTGTGTGTTGTCTGTACCTGTACGTCCTGTATGTGTGTGTTGTCTGTACGTTGTCTGTACCTGTACGTCCTGTATGTGTGTGTTGTCTGTACATTGTCTGTACGTTGTCTGGAGGAATTTAGACGTGTACCGTTTCCTAACTCAGCTTAATGAACATATTACAGCAAAGGTTTAGTACCACAATCAGCTAGTTTGATGCACCAGGCCCCTGTTCTCCACCTGTTTTTATAGACAACACAGGGTGATTCAAGTTAGTGCTATGAAGCTATTGTTTAACTGTACTGTATCTCCTTAATCTCCCTCCATATGTATGTCTTTCTCTCTCCCTTTAGGTCTGTCTCTTTTCACTCCTTGCTTACTGAGTATGAGGGACAGTGTGTATGTTAGAGTATATAGGAATAGTCCCTGTTAAAAAGACTTTGTCCTTGGCCAGTGGCTTTAGGTTTGTTTTTTCCCTTACTGTTGTGTAAACGGTCTGTGCAAATTTTCCTGAGCTCGGCACAAGGTCAATTTAAGATTGAGTAACTGTGAGACTCACTGTTTAATTTGGCACGGGTGGTTTGTAGATGTTGCGTTTAAGTCACGTTTTGGAAGAAGATGGGAATGGACTCTGGCGGACTCTCCTCTCAGGTCTGTGTTTTGTTATGTCTGTTTGACATCAGTGGGTTCTCTTTTTTTGTATTATTCTCCTCAATAACTTGTGTCTTTGACTAAACACTTTGTGGCACTCTGTGTTTCACAACATGAATGTTGTACAGGACAGGTTCAAGTGCAGAAAAATGATTGACATAGGACCAAACATTGTTACAAGCCCCACTGTGAAAAATGAACAGTGCCACACAGGTTTGAGAAAATGTAATAAAAAGCCCTTTGCATTAGCCTTTTACAAACAAATGGGTTGGTGTCATTTTATTGGAGAAGCTGCTTTGTGAGAGGCTTAGGAGAGAATGTATATCTGATGTATGTGCATGCTCTTGTCCAGAACAGTATGTAACGCGAATGTGTATCTGAGAGGAGATGAACTGTTATCCCTATTTCCCTGTGAAAAGCTTGTAAAAAGATGGAAAGGATTGAGGTTGATAGGTCCCAGCCCCAGACTAAATCTACAGCTCCCACAATGCTCTTTGATAAATGCCTCTCTTTTTCCTCTCCCCTGTCTTAAAGAGACACACTCGCTTTCTCTATGGATGTTTTTGTGCATGATAGTGTTTTCTGTGTCTGCGGTTCTATTCAAGTGTTCTGGTGTGTTTGTAGATGATGTGTGTCATTGTGTGTGTGTTTCTGTGAGCGCGAGTGTGTCGTCTCTGATCGGGGCCCAAATGAAGTTGCCTGTGAGTCGCCCGCTCGCACAGCTGAAGCTCACGGGTTCCCGGCCTCTCACCCTGCAGGGGTCAGAGTTCAGGCTCGTTTTAAGTTTGGATTGGAGCGAAGGTATCCCTGGATCCACCGTGGTGCTGCTGGATGATCCAGGCTGGCGTGGGTCTGAGCCGGATGGAGGTCGCGCTCCAGTCTTGACACGACAGCTGAGTCTAACCTCTTCCCCTCTGGACCCAGACCCACCGTCTGCCCGCAGTCTTAACCCTGGGCAGCTGACTCCCAGGGCTCTCTTAACGTCTGTGCAACGTCTACACAACATCTGCCCCATGTCAATGAGATGTAGTAGCAGACACAATGCTCAAAAATGTTCTTCATACTGATTCCATACATATTGACTCAAGCAGGGACAGGGACATAAAAGCACAACACTCTATAATATCTGATATAATAATATTTAGCAGATGCTTTTATCCAAATCGACTTAGTCATATTCACAGATCAGCACAACACTAACAAGGATGGACAACTCTTCCCCCCTTCTGTAGGCTCACGGACCAATTTCATCCAAAAATAAATATTATTACGATATTTAAAAAATAATAATAATAGAGTACATACACAAGGTGCATCTTCGAAATTTGGTTGTGCATCAGCAGCCACTCAATTAGCCAGCGAAACATGAGTGGTAAACTAGTCTTGTGGGCAGCTATCTAAACATGTAGTAAGCATGGTTGATCACCAGTTATCAAAATGTGTAGAATTGCAGGAAATTAGCTGAAAAACTGCATTTTTTTCTCTGCCCCATGGAAAAATTAATAGAATTGCATGAAATGGGTTATAAAATTGCAAAATCTTCTTTGTTCCCCATGGCAAAATGTGTAGAATTGCATGAAACTTGTTTTAAATGTGCAACATTTTCTCCACACCCCATGGCAGAATTGCAGGAAATGTACTTTAAAACAAAAATAAATATATTTACTGTCACGGGGGAGCCGCTTAAATGGGTGGAATGGGTGTGGGTATGCAGACCCACGAGCTACTGTTGCCCCTCTAATGAGTTCCGTTTTTTGTGTCCCCCGCCACCATCAAAGTTGCCCATCCTTCCATGCTCTATAATATAATAATAATACATGCCATTTAGCAGACGCTTTTATCCAAAGCGGCTTACAGTCATGCGTGAATACAATTTACTTATGAGTCGTCCCGTGATTCAAACCCACTACCCTAGCATTACAAGCACCATGCGCTACCAACTACGCTACAAAGAACCATACAACGGAATCTGAATTACGACAGTTTAATAGGGCTCTTTCGTTTTAGAGTGGAAGAGGGTCATTTATGTCACAGTTAAATAAATAACTGTTCAAACTCGGCATCTGTAATAATCTTGCGGCGAATTTGGGAATAGACACCTCTACTTCAAAAGGGTGCTCTTTGGCGCCATCAAGCGTTGAATATTAACACAATGTTCATCTGTACTGCTGAACGCACACACGCTGTCGACACAAAGAAAGTGACACACACTCCCTTTCTAACACGCACACATTCACAAGGTTTACTCGTCACTCGTGGCATGTTTACAATGCGAAGTAACAAGAGCAATACAATTAGATAAAATAAAACATTGTTCCTTGACAGTTAAATGTTGTAAATACAGGGTTTGGTCATAATTGGTTCTTTGAAGAAATGCTTTTCCTTCCCATTTGAGGTTCTTCAGAAGCACAATTTTAAGGGCCAAACTGTTTTAAAAGTTGTAGATTTCTAAATCTGTCTCAAACAACAGTAACAGACACTTCATGTCATGCAAGCTGGTTAATGTCGCCTAAACTAGCTATGTGCCCTTATTATAGGCTATTGAAATGTCATAGATGATATATTCTGAATTGACATAATGCCTTTGAAGTGGGGTCAAGCAAAGAAAATGCCTAATTTATGAAATAAGTGTTACATTGAGGATATGACTGGAAAATGTCAAATATATGATACTGAACAGACAGACATTGTGGTGCGCCCCATCAATGCAGGTGGAGGGGGAGAGATCAACAATTGTGGGATGACGCTTGTTCCCCCAGCAGCTCGAGGGGCGCAGAAAACCCACCTTGATACAAAGTGGCCTGAATTAGGGATTTTTTTGTTGTTTCATCCTGTTTTGCAGCGTGACAGTGTTGAGAGAGCGCAGCAGAGATTATCAGTAAGGACAGGTGGTACGCATGTTGTGTTCCACGCTTGTTTGTAGTGAAACGAGATCCAGCCTCGAGATCCGATAGCAGTAGGTGGGTCTCTCCCGGCGCGGTATTATACGGAGTGTTTCATTACCACAGCGGCAGCCAGCCGGGAGCAGCGGGCAAGATTGTACGTAAAATCACTCGGATTATTAAAACCCCCGGCAACTATTTAAATATTGAGGGGCCGTTCTCGTTTTGTTTGGAGGAGGTTCCTGCACCCTGCGGGGATGTTTAACTGGAGTAGTAGGGTTTCTATTACGCTGGCATCGCCGTGCGCCTCAGTAGGAGCAGTTTACTATAACTTTGGGCTGGAGGTGGTTCGCTTTTCGCGGAGCTCCGAGTGAGAGACCAGTGCAGGCTCGTGTAGCCTTACCTAAAACCCGCTACTAATCCTGAGACAGTTGGACAGCATCTCGGCGCAAAACGGACCTAAAATTTCGAACGCAACCGGTTTCTTTTAGCGCTTGACAACATATGTATATTTTTGGTATTGCCAAACATGGGGATTTTCGAAGACATTTAATTACGAGTATATCTTTAAGCTAAAAAATAAATATCTATATATCTTTAAGCTATTTGTGGAATTTATTTCCCAATAGTTTTATTTGTCATTTTTACTATACGCATCTGTTTTATTTTAATCTCTTATGAACTTTGTTTTTCACTTTTTTGGAAACATTGTCTTATCCTTGCACTTGTTTTGGGAACACAAGAGCGGTCCTGGACGCGACATGAGGACTGTCGCCTGGCTGTCCGCACGGCATTGTCATTGTAATTTTCATGTGTCATGTCGATTGTCGGATGCCGGAGGACACGCGATGTCGTTTAGCATTTTGACAAACTGAAGGTTATGGGCTGGAACAAAACTAACTGAGGGGGGCAATTATGCTGGAGTCCCATATATTCTAGTGGTTTCAGTCGGACACCAACCCATGGGGATATAAATATATATTTATATATATATATATTCTAGCATATCATTTTCTTTTTTTCGTTTTTCTTCCTTTTTTTTTACTGGACCAATTTTAGGATGATGTTGTATTGCTGCTCGAGCGCCTTGGTACTTACTAATAAGTTCACCTGCAGCTTTTTATTCGTGTTTTTACTGTTCCAAATGCCACAGTCCTCCTCGCCTTTAATTACAGGTAAGATACATTGACTTGGCCTATTTAGCTTCAAAACATGTCCAGCAATTGTCAAAAACAAGAATATAGCCCAAAAGCTAGCCTATAGGCCTACAGGTAGGCTATTCACTTTTCCCGTTACTTGCCACTGGGCACAGACGTCAGCTCAATGTCTAGTTTTGATTTACATTAGGTTGAACATAAATCAACAACAAATGTCACCATGCCATTGGATTGATCTTAAAAGTTGGGTGAAAAAAATATGTTCTGTCGGGTAACTGGTACCCCCGGGCTCGTTTGAAACCTCATGACAGGCGCATTGGATCACCAGTATAATTTCCCCATCTACTGTTGTTTTGGAAACTCGAGTTGGGTCGTGCTGTCGAGGTCAGTATCCAAGTCACCTGGCGCGTTATCATTGTGCAAACATGATCATTTCTTTCAGGGGAAGACAAACCTGCGTATCGGTATCAGCTGAGTAGGCTACCATTATAGTATAATCCCACCGGATCAAATTCCCATGGAGTGTCGCTACCTGGTATTCGAAATATGCGGTATATCATCTGTTTATTGTTTTCCCTGCAGGGCCGGGAGTTGAACACACCGTTTTCGTGGGATAGGAAAGTTGTCTGATTGTATAAAGACAAATGCGCCCTGTCACTGTGCTCGGCTGCAAGAGGTGGATGAAGATTAAACAACATTTATAGGGCTATTCATTCATCTCTGCTTTATAAAATAATAAACGTCTCTTTGGATTGAGGCTAAAGTGTTGGGTTTCCCCACAATCACTTAAAGCTGTGCTGGTTTAATTACACGCGAAGTTTGTAGGGTACGCTACGGTCGGGGTAATTGCCCTGCTCCTGTAATTCTCACAGAAACCACTTTGTCACCAAATCCCCCAAAAAAAAAAAACATTTTCCTGACTGCCACTGCTCTGCTCAACTAAAAATGTTATGTCTCATCTAAATTTAAATCACTCTGACAAAAATATTCTGATAAACTGATCTAATATTTCGTAATTCAGAAAAAGTTATAGGCCTATATCAACAAAATAAATTAGAAATATAACCTTATCGATAAAACTCAGACTATTAGGCCTGCTCATTTTAACGTTTACGAAATATACCTCACAGTTATGGCATAGCCTGTGCAATTCCTGGTAGACCTTAAGAAAAAGCACAATTGGAATATGGCGAGTCTGTCCATGACGTAATTTATCTGAGGCGTGTTGTTTCGCTGTTTTATCACGTCAATGAAGATGAAAAGGCGCGAATTTATTGCCTCTCTCCTCGCGCCCTTCACAGGTACAGAAGCCATCTGCGAGAACGAAGGAGAGGTGCTCCACATACCGAACATAACGGACAACCCGTGCATCACCTGCGTCTGTCTGGTGAGAACAAATCCCAATTCTTGCTAAATAACTTTCATATGGTGTTAGGGCAGATAATTGTTAGTTGACATTGAGATTCCCTATTTGTTGTTGGCACCTACAGTGGGGAGAACATGTATTTGATACACTGCCGATTTTGCAGGTCTTTGTACTTACAAAGCATGTAGAGGTCTGTAATTTTTAATCTAAAACAAAAATCCAGAAATTCACATTGTATGATTTTTAAGTAATTAATTAGCATTTTATTGCATGACATAAGTATTTGATCACCTACCAACCAGTAAGAATTCCGGCTCTCACAGACCTGTTAGTTTTTCTTTAAGAAGCCCTCCTGTTCTCCACTCATTACCTGTTTGAACTCGTTACCTGTATAAAAGACACCAGTCCACACACTCAATCAAACAGATTCCAACCTCTCCACAATGGCCAAGACCAGAAGAGCTGTGTAAGGTCATCAGGGATTAAATTGTAGTCCTGCACAAGGCTGGGATGGGCTACAGGACAATAGGCAAGCAGCTTGGTGAGAAGGCAACAACTGTTGGCGCAATTATTTGAAAATGGAAGAAGGTCAAGATGACGGTCAATCACCCTCGGTCTGGGGCTCCATGCAAGATCTCACCTCGTGGGGCATCAATGATCATGAGGAAGGTGAGGGATCAGCCAGAACTACACGGCAGGACCTGGTCAATGACCTGAAGAGAGCTGGGACCACAGTCTCAAAGAAAACCATTAGTAACACACTACGCCGTCATGGATTAAAATCCTGCAGCGCACACAAGGTCCCCCTGCTCAAGCCAACACATGTCCAGGCCCGTCTGAAGTTGGCCAATGACCATCTGGATGATCCAGAGGAGGAATGGGAGAAGGTCATGTGGTCTGATGAGACAAAAAATAGAGCTTTTTGGTCTAAACTCTACTCGCTGTGTTTGGAGGAAGAAGAATGGTGAGTACAACCCCAAGAACACCATCCCAACCGTGAAGCATGGAGGTGGAAACATAATTCTTTGGGGATGCTTTTCTGCAAAAGGGATAGGACGACTGCATCGTATTGAGGGGAGGATGGATGGGGCCATGTATCGCGAGATCTTGGCCAACAACTTCCTTCCCTCAGTAAGAGCATTGAAGATGGGTCGTGGCTGGGGTCTTCCAGCATGACAACAACCCGAAACATACAGCCAGGGCAACTAAGTAGTGGCTCCGTAAGAAGCATCTCAAGGTCCTGGAGTGGCCTAGCCTGTCTCCAGACCTGAAACCAATAGAAAATCTTTGGAGGAAGCTGAAAGTCCGTATTGCCCAGTGACAGCCCCGAAACCTGAAAGATCTGGAGAAGGTCTGTATGGAGGAGTGGGCCAAAATCCCTGCTGCAGTGTGTGCAAACCTGGTCAGGAACTACAGGAAACGTATGATCTCTGTAATTGCAAACAAAGGTTTCTGTACCAAATATTAAGTTCTGCTTTTCTGATTAATCAAATACTTATGTCATGAAATAAAATGCTAATTAATTACTTAAAAATCATACAATGTGATTTTCTGGATTTTTGTTTTAGATTCCGTCTCTGACAGTTGAAGTGTACCTATGATAACAAATTACAGACCTCTACATGCTTTGTAAGTAGGAAAACCTGCAAAATCGGCAGTGTATCAAATACTTGTTCTCCCCACTGTAGGTTCCACAGAGGAGGAACAAAACGCAATTGTTGTGCGTAATTATTGCCTCTGCGCTTGACTGAATATTCTTAATATTCATATTGTGGCCTAAATATGTATAGTCTATAGCGAGTTGTAGGTCTAACTGGGCAAATAGGCCTGTACTGTAATTATCACAAAGAATTATGAATACTGTTGCTACCGTTTCAATAAGAGCAGTAGGCTAGCTATGTAATTATTTCCCTTCTAAGCCCACACTGGCTTTTAAACAAAATGGCATTGTTTGTTTAAAGACACCCTTGTCTTCCTGCTGTCTTTGCCCGACTGCCTGTTAAATCCAGGCTACAAATGTGAAAGGAGGTGTCTTTCCTGGAACATTTGCTCTTTGACCTCTGTCTCTTGTTTTAGGGGTTGAGAATGCAAGTGAGAGGCTTTTCTGTCACCAGAAGCCAGATTCAATAATGCTCTCCCTCGTCTGTCTTTTTAGTTCCTATGTAAAAGTGTCATGTGGTGAGGAAGCTTCTACAAATGTCTTGTTTGACTTGCAGGGTATTTGCCCCATGTGAAACAGAGAAACAGTGTGCGTGTGCAAGGTTATATATTTCTGTGTGCACCGTGCACACTACTGTGGCCATGCTGCCTCGGCTGTCTCTAGCGGCTCTGATAGTCTCTTTGATATGTCTCCCTCTGCTAACCACCTCCTTATCAGGCTTCCATCACTAGGAGCCCTGCTGAATGCTATCAGTCATCAGAGGGCCACGGCTAGCCTTTCATCTTGTCCCGTCCGTCATGTCACTGGCCCCAGAGTGCCTCGCAGGGGAGGGGGACCAGCAATGCTGTCTTTTAGGGGGGGGTTAGCAGATTTTAAAGGGTGGGGGGAGCTGTCAGGGCTCTAGTGTCACTCACAGGCTCTCAGTTGCGGCGGAGTACCTGTTAATGGCCCTTCACTGGCGGAAACTGAGGCACACAGAGAAGCCATTCTTTTCGCCAGCCGTCTCACAAGACGCAGGAATCTGCCTCCCGCTCGCTAAACATAATATACAGACAGCCAGGAGGCAGCTCTCGTTAACCTACTATCTACTACTCTCCCTCTCGTTTTGCCCCCTCTCCTCTTTCTCGGTAGCAATGATTGATGAGCTCAGTAGGCTGACCAGTGATCTGCAAACATTTGGCAAGCCAAAGGTCCTTTCCTGTTCCAACCGCTCCACAAACATGGAGATCAATACTCACCGTGTACCTTTACAATCGTTACCTCTGCCACTGGCGTTGTCAGCAAACCACTAAACCAGCCAGCATGTCTGTCCAGGTACAGAGATGTAATAACATTGGATTTATGTGTGGAATTGGCATGTGCACGTCATTTTATGAAAAGGAGCAATAACTTGTACACCATTCTGTCTAAAGGGACAACCAAACTCCAAAAAAGAAAAGCATAAATTCTAGGATGAAATGAGGAACTTGATATCTCTACACTCTTAGAAGAAAAGATGCTATCTAGAACCTTAATGGGTTCTTCAGCTGTCCCCATAGGATAACTTTTGAAGAAACCTTTTTGGTTCCATGTAGAACCCTTTTTTACAGATGATTCTACATGGAAGCCAAAAGGGTTTTTACCTGGAACCAGAAAGGGTTCTCCTATGGGGACAGCAGAAGAACCATTTTGGAACCCTTTTTTCTAAGAGTGTAGTCTAGAAGACTTAAAGAAGACAAAATCCTCCTTTATTTTCTGCTCTCTTTCTCCACCCCCCTCATCCCCCCTTTCTGTCAGTGCACTGTGAGGCTAGTGGTACAGTTCTCCCAGTGGTCTATAGAGCAAAGATGGTGTTAGAGAACCTTCAGGGCAGCATTGTTATTGGACCTCCCAGGATACTTCTAATGGAAGGGTAGAAACAAATATATATATATGGCCTCCCGAGTGGTGCAGCGGTCTAAGGCACTGTATCTCACTGCTAGAGGTGTCACTACAGACCCTGGTTCGATCCCGGCTGTATCGTAACCAGCTGTGATTGGGAGTCCCTTCGGGAGGCACACAATTGGCCCAATGCTGTCCTGGTTAGGGGAGGGTTTGGCCGGGGTAGGCCGTCATTGTAAAATAAGAATTTGATCTTAACTGACTTGCCTAGTAAAATAAATAACAAATATACAGTACCATTCAAAAGTTTGGACACACCTGTTAATTGAAATCCATTCCAGGTGACCTCCTCATGAAGCTGGTTGAGAGAATGTCAACAGTGCGCAAAGCTGTCATCAAGGCAAAGGGTGGCTACTACGAATCTAAAATATGTTTAGATTTGTTTAACATTTTTTTGGTTACTACATGATTCCATTTGTGTTATTTCATAGTTTTTACGTCGTCACTATTATTCTACAATGTAGAAAATTGTTTAAAAAATAAAGAAAAACCCTGTATAAGTAGGTGTGTCCAAACTTTTGACTGGTACTGTACATGTTTTGTTGTCACACACCAGATAGGTGCAGTGAAATGTGTTGTTTTACAGGGACAGCCATAGTAGTACGGCACAGGAGGTTGGTGGTACCTGAATTGGGGAGGATGGGCTCATGTTAATGTCTGGAGCGGAATCAGTGGAATGGTATACAAATACATCAAACACATAGTTTCTGTCCTCCCCTCAGCAGCCTCCACTGTAGTACAGAGCCCCTGGATTAAATTAAGGTTAAGTGCCTTGCTCAAGGGCACATCGACAGATTTTCACCTTATCGGATCATGTATTCCAACCGCTAGGCTACCTGCCAGGACATAAACAAGGATAGGACAACAACCATCTTAATTCAGAGAAAAGTCATGGTCTACCTACACATCGGAGCCAAAAGTTACATTCAGTTCATTCAACACCATTCACTTTCTACTACTGGTGCAGGAATAGGCCTACTTCTTGGATAGGCTTGTGACTTCTCAGTGAAATGTATATATTGTTGCACTTTTTCATCCAGTTTTAAGCCACAACTGCTGCTCCTGTGGGGTAGCGACATGTTTGCTTTGGAGGGAGGTTAAGGGTCATGAGGTGCAAGGAGTCCAGGTTTAAATAGGCCTTTGATTTGAGTGCTCCTCTGAAGAGCTTTTTAGTGATCTCTCCATCCTTCCATGAAAGACTGGCGGCACGGCGGCTGGCGGGTCTGTCAGCTTGTTTTGGCATGCCCTCTGGGGTCAGGCTGAGAGATAGATGGAGGAGAGAGAGTGATAGTGGAAACGTTTGGGAGAGAGATTAGGAGGGAGGGAGGGAGGGAGAGAGAAATTATTCATAGACCATGGTTTGACTGAACACATTTTGATTCTCTGAATTTGGCAAATGGAGATGGTGAAACTGACTGTGCTGTTGCCATCTAGTGGTCATCTTTCCACATCACATGACCATCATGTCAGGGATCAATACATCTTACATACTCTACATATATATTTTTAGATGGTCACATTAACCTATCAACAAGTTATTACCCTTCAGGTCAAATGTTTCTCTAGTTATTACACCAGAGACTAGCAGTAGTCCAATAACAATCCCCAGACCACCCGTTGGCCTATTAGAAGCCACGACATACCACCAGTAGACTAGTAAGAAGCCTCAGAAAGTGCACGGTATGTTGAGTGTTAATGAGGCATGGTGACCTGATTTGACCCCTGACCTTTGCTGAGAGAGGTCAAACCTCTTCACACCACTTAGTGTCAATGGCTGCCGAGTGGAATGGCTCCAAAGCCCAACTAGGAAAGCACAGGTGTGGAGAGACATAAAGATTCAAGGACAAATACGGGACCTCTATGACACTACTGTAGATAACTGTGGTCGTCAGAAGACTAGACGCACAACTTATCACCACTCTTTCTATTTCTCTCTCTAACCCTGTCATCCTCTCTCTGTCTACCTCTCTGTCTCTCTATCGGTCTCTCTCTCTATCGCTCTCTCTCTCTCTCTCTCTCTCTCTCTCTCTCTCTCTCTCTCTCTCTCTCTCTCTCTCTCCACCTGTCAGACTTTCCAGTCATCATGTCTGATGAGATCTGTCTGCCCTTCTCTCATTCCCTCTTTTCTCTTTTTCTCTCACTTTCAATCCATCCCTTTATCTATCTGGCATCATATATCTCACTCTCAGACATATTTGTCTCAAACTGGCTGTTGAAAGTGCTCTGAAAATCTCTATGATTTAGACCAGTGGTTTGGGGAGCGCTTTACAGAGACTATGTATGGACCCCATGTGCCTTCGCCTCTCGCCTTCACTGATGACATCACCCAAACCAGCCTGGTTAGGGAACCAGTGAAGGCTCTCCGTAAATAAAACCGCCCAGTTTTATTTTAGTTATGTAGGCCACAGTCCGGCTTTGAAGTTGACTCATTATACAGTCCAGTTAGGTTGCACTGAGTAAATGGGGACTATATAAAGAGAGTGTATAAAGCTAGTGGCAAAGTGATAAGGTTAAGCTAGTATACAAAGTGAGGTTGTGTATAAATTGAGAAGAGAGAAAGAGAATGTCTGCGTAAAGTACATGTGTAACTCGAGTTCATTTTAGCCTGTAAAAGGGGAGTGTCGACAAAGCATGTGTCAGAGACTTTATAGTGTGAATACACTGATGGCAGTCAAACAGCGTCTTCTCTTTCTCTCCGTCCCCCTCTCTTTCTCTCTCCTCCCCCCTCTCTCTTTTGCTCTGTCTCTCAGGAGGGGAAGGCAGACTGTAAACAGGAGAGGTGTCCCCTGGTGTCTGAGGACTGTGCTCTGGTGGTCAAACAGACGGGAGCCTGCTGTGAGAGATGCAAAGGTGAGCAGCACACACACACACTCCACTACTCTCATCACCATGAAAACATGAGGTCAAAGGTTAGGGGATGCATGTAATGTTCTGTAGTCTCGTAGAGTGAGTTAGGTCTATCTCTGAATCTCTTTAGTGTTGATGTATAGACCTTGCTGCAGCATTGCAGTGATGTTGTTTGACGGTCATTGATGCTACCTGTAGGAGTGAGGGTGACGCGACAGCTTGAGTCCCACAGTAGAAGACAGTCAGTCCAGCTGCACTGGTCAACCTACTTATTTAACCACTACTGCCTCCTTGTGATGAATCGTTTTTCTTCTAACAGCACAATAGCTACTGTGCGTGTGTATGTGTACTGTATCAGACCAATTGAAGATTCTGCTTGAGGGTAAATTGCTACATACACAAACACATATAGATATTATTTTCCCGGCTTCCACTCACATACACCCACAAACATGTGACAGGCCTACAGCGGTTCGTATTTAAGTCTTAAGAACTATTCTTTCTCACACTGTTTGCCAGCATCTCTCTCTTTCTTTCTCTCTCTCTCTCTCTCTCTCTCTCTCTCTCTCTCTCTCTCTCTCTCTCTCTCTCTCACACACACACACACACACACACACACACACACACACACACACACACACACACACACACACACACACACACACACACACACACACACAGCTGCAGTGGTGGACTTCTCCTCTCTGGGACGGGTTGGGACCCGTTGGCGTTTGGGTTCAGCGTTCGGTTTACAGGGCACAGAAATAAACCTTGTTTACGAGCCACTGCGCCGCTCTGCCTCCCAGACTAGGGCCGCTCGCATTCGCCTCCCGGCCGGAACACACGGGGTCGGGTAGTGTTGGGGTCCCCATGGATACGGTCCACAGCATTGACCACCTCATGGTCAGGAACGCGGTCCTTTGTTTGCCGTCAAGATTATACGAGACTAGAGTTAATTCAAATGAGAAGAGGTGGAGCTCGCTTAAGTCGACCATGGAAAGCCCCATGTTGTCATGGTGAACGATATTAGTGCCTATTGTTCCTCCATTGTGGTTGACTTTGGGTTTTATTCATGACCATGTCTACATTTAGAACAGGAACTTGCTCATGTCAGCACGAAAACCTCCCACAAGTACTTAATGCAGTGGTTTTATCATAGGAATGGTTTTGCTTTGTTTCCATAACCAGACAACCCGATATCTGTTGAAATTGAAGATCGTATTAATTTAGTCCCTTATTGACTGTGGGTGGTGTATCTGGAGCATTGTGATTGCTCATAGTGGATCTCAGGCCCATTTCACATGGTGTTTTTATCATGCCCTTGGAATGGACCTGGACACTTCACAACAACATGTTCTGGTATCTTGATACATCTACAGTGCCTTGCGAAAGTATTCGGCCCCCTTGAACTTTGCGACCTTTTGCCACATTTCAGGCTTCAAACATAAAGATATAAAACTGTATTTTTTTGTGAAGAATCAACAACAAGTGGGACACAATCATGAAGTGGAACGACATTTATTGGATATTTCAAACTTTTTTAACAAATCAAAAACTGAAAAATTGGGCGTGCAAAATTATTCAGCCCCCTTAAGTTAATACTTTGTAGCTCCACCTTTTGCTGCGATTACAGCTGTAAGTCACTTGGGGTATGTCTCTATCAGTTTTGCACATCGAGAGACTGAAATTTTTTCCCATTCCTCCTTGCAAAACAGCTCAAGCTCAGTGAGGTTGGATGGAGAGCATTTGTGAACAGCAGTTTTCAGTTCTTTCCACAGATTCTCGATTGGATTCAGGTCTGGACTTTGACTTGGCCATTCTAACACCTGGATATGTTTATTTTTGAACCATTCCATTGTAGATTTTGCTTTATGTTTTGGATCATTGTCTTGTTGGAAGACAAATCTCCGTCCCAGTCTCAGGTCTTTTGCAGACTCCATCAGGTTTTCTTCCAGAATGGTCCTGCATTTGGCTCCATCCATCTTCCCATCAATTTTAACCATCTTCCCTGTCCCTGCTGAAGAAAAGCAGGCCCAAACCATGATGCTGCCACCACCATGTTTGACAGTGGGGATGGTGTGTTCAGGGTGATGCGCTGTGTTGCTTTTACGCCAAACATAACGTTTTGCATTGTTGCCAAAAAGTTCAATTTTGGTTTCATCTGACCAGAGCACCTTCTTCCACATGTTTGGTGTGTCTCTCAGGTGGCTTGTGGCAAACTTTAAACAACACTTTTTATGGATATCTTTAAGAAATGGCTTTCTTCTTGCCACTCTTCCATAAAGGCCAGATTTGTGCAGTATACGACTGATTGTTGTCCTATGGACAGAGTCTCCCACCTCAGCTGTAGATCTCTGCAGTTCATCCAGAGTGATCATGGGCCTCTTGGCTGCATCTCTGATCAGTCTTCTCCTTGTATGAGCTGAAAGTTTAGAGGGACGGCCAGGTCTTGGTAGATTTGCAGTGGTCTGATACTCCTTCCATTTCAATATTATCGCTTGCACAGTGCTCCTTGGGATGTTTAAAGCTTGGGAAATCGTTTTGTATCCAAATCCGGCTTTAAACTTCTTCACAACAGTATCTCGGACCTGTCTGGTGTGTTCCTTGTTCTTCATGATGCTCTCTGCGCTTTTAACGGACCTCTGAGACTATCACAGTGCAGGTGCATTTATACGGAGACTTGATTACACACAGGTGGATTGTATTTATCATCATTAGTCATTTAGGTCAACATTGGATCATTCAGAGATCCTCACTGAACTTCTGGAGAGAGTTTGCTGCACTGAAAGTAAAGGGGCTGAATAATTTTGCACACCGAATTTTTCAGTTTTTGATTTGTTAAAAAAGTTTGAAATTTCCAATAAATGTCGTTCCACTTCATGATTGTGTCCCACTTGTTGTTGATTCTTCACAAAAAAAATACAGTTTTATATCTTTATGTTTGAAGCCTGAAATGTGACAAAAGGTTGCAAAGTTCAAGGGGGCCGAATACTTTCGCAAGGCACTGTATATAATGGATTGGGTTTGTCAGAGAGTTTGTGCATGCCTGCCTGCCTGCCTGCCTGCCTGCCTGCCTGCCTGCCTGCCTGCCTGCCTGCCTGCCTGCCTGCCTGTCTGCCTGTCTGTCTGGCTGTCTCGAGTGTCTGAATTGCACATACACTATCGTTCAAAAGTTTAGAGTCACTTAGAAATGTCCTTGTTTTTGAAAGAAAAGCACATTTTTTTGTTCATTAAAATAACATAAAATTGATCAGAATTACAGTGTAGACATTGTTAGTGTTGTAAATGATTATTGTAGCTGGAAACGATAGATTTTTAATGGAATATCTACATAGGCCCATTATCAGCAACCATCACTCCTGTGTTCCAGTGGCACGTTGTGTTAGCTAATCCAAGTTTATCATTTTAAAAGGCTAGTTGATCATTAGAAAACCCTTTCGCAATTATGTTAGCACAGCTGAAAACTGTTATTCTGATTAAAGAAGCAATAAAAAATGCTTTTCTTTCAAAAACAAGGACATTTCTAAGTGACCCCAAACTTTTGAATTGTACTGTATGTGGCAGTGTCGAGACTACTAAACGTTACCATCGCTATGCCAAATCAAGACAATCAAAGAAAGGCCTTCCCTAGCCATAGGGGACACTATAGCCAGCTGGCAATGACGGTGGTGGCACACAGACTCCCTCCAGGCATCGCTTACAATGGATTTGTAACCCTGTGTTCAATCTGTCTCAACACGTATGGTCTGGAAAGGCAAACAGCTCTATGTTCACACATGTAGTCCATTTAGTGCTCCCTGTAGACTTTTAGTTTCCACAAACTAGTAAACATTCACATCCAGGTTTGGAGTGCCAACTCTCTCTCTCACTCTCCCTCTCTCTCTATGTCTCTCTCTCTACCCCCACCCTCTCTCTCTATCCTCCCCTGTCTCTCTCTCATTCCCTCTCTCTCTCCTCTAGGTTGTCAGCTGGATGGAGAGTCCTATAATAGTTCTGTCTCCTGGACCAGCTCCACCAAGCCCTGCATCTCTCGCCGCTGTCAGGTGAGTGTCACACAGAGAAATGAAAGAGAGAAAGGGAGGGTAACAGAGAGAGAGAGATGATGATGAGAAAAGTAAGGAGAGGGAATGTAAAGTAAATGAAGGAGAGAAGGAGAGAGGGAGTACTAAGAGAGAGGCAGACAGGGAGAGGGAATGATAGTGGGGAGTGAGTGGAAAAGAGGCAAACCGACAGAGGAGTGAGTGAAAGAGAGATGGGTGGAGAGGGAGATTAATGAAGAAAGAGAGAGAGATAAATGAGGATCTAGGGAAAGATAGACATACTTTAAGAGTGGGAGGCTGAATGACGCAGATAGAGACTCAGAGTTGGGGAGGGAATGAGAGATGTGAGGGAGAGAACGAATGAGACAGTGGACAGATAGCCAAGGGGTTGGAGGAAGAAGAGACATAAAGAGAAAGAAAAGCAGATGAAGTTGGAGGGATGAGAGAGAGATAGAAAGATGAAGAGGGAGGATATATATCTCAATGTCTGTGAGAGAGGAGCAAGGTGAACTTGGCAGTACAGTCCACCCTTCTGGTTCCAAGCCTCCCCAACCCAGTGTCTACCTCACAAGACTAACCCCACACGTCTCCTCAAAACACATGTATACCCAACCTCACTTACTGTATACACACCACAATACTACTTAAAATACAAAACACATGCACAGATCTGAACACTATAAGTCAATGCCAGTGGACACAGCTGTGTGAGGGAGTGTCAGCTCCAACATTGGGGAGGTCCAGTCAAACTAGACTGTGTTAGTCTGCGTGTTGAAGGGCAGCGTGTGAAAAAAGCAGAGCTCTACACACCACTAATTTACTCCATCCCCAAGATACCCACGCGGTGGGAATGGGGGGGGTCTAACCATTATCCAGACCTCACACACAAACAACGTGTTGTGGTCCCTAGTTCTAGTTCTAACACTCCTAGTTCTAACACTCCTAGTTCTAACACTCCTAGTTTTAACACTCCTAGTTCTAACACTCCTAGTTCTAACACTCCTAGTTTTAACACTACTAGTGCTAACACTCCTAGTTCTAACACTCCTAGTTCTAACACTCCTAGTTTTAACACTACTAGTTCTAACACTCCTAGTTCTAACACTCCTAGTTTTAACACTACTAGTTATAACACTCCTAGTTCTAACACTACTAGTTCTAACACTCCTAGTTCTAACACTCCTAGTTCTAACACTTCTAGTTCTAACACTCCTAGTTCTAACACTCCTAGTTTTAACACTACTAGTTATAACACTCCTAGTTCTAACACTACTAGTTCTAACACTCCTAGTTCTAACACTACTAGTTCTAACACTCCTAGTTTTAACACTACTAGTTATAACACTCCTAGTTTTAACACTACTAGTTATAACACTCCTAGTTTTAACACTACTAGTTATAACACTCCTAGTTTTAACACTACTAGTTATAACACTCCTAGTTCTAACACTCCTAGTTCTAACACTACTAGTTCTAACACTCCTAGTTCTAACACTCCTAGTTTTAACACTACTAGTTCTAACACTTCTAGTTCTAACACTCCTAGTTCTAACACTCCTAGTTTTAACAATACTAGTTCTAACACTCCTAGTTCTAACACTCCTAGTTCTAACACTCCTAGTTTTAACACTACTAGTTCTAACACTCCTAGTTCTAACACTACTAGTTCTAACACTCCTAGTTCTAACACTCCTAGTTTTAACACTACTAGTTCTAACAGTCCTAGTTCTAACACTATTAGTTCTAACACTCCTAGTTCTAACACTACTAGTTCTAACACTCCGAGTTCTAACACTTCTAGTTCTAACACTCCTAGTTCTAACACTCCTAGTTCTAACACTCCTAGTTTTAACACTACTAGTTCTAACACTACTAGTTCTAACACTCCTAGTTCTAACACTAATAGTTCTAACACTTCTAGTTCTAACACTCCTAGTTCTAACACTCCTAGTTTTAACACTACTAGTTCTAACACTCCTAGTTCTAACACTACTAGTTCTAACACTCCTAGTTCTAACACTCATAGTTCTAACACTCCTAGTTCTAACACTACTAGTTCTAACGCTTCTAGTTCTAACACTACTAGTTCTAACACTCCTAGTTTTAACACTACTAGTTCTAACACTCCTAGTTTTAACACTACTAGTTCTAACACTCCTAGTTTTAACACTACTAGTTTTAACACTCCTAGTTCTAACACTACTAGTTCTAACACTCCTAGTTCTAACACTACTAGTTCTAACACTCCGAGTTCTAACACTTCTAGTTCTAACACTCCTAGTTCTAACACTCCTAGTTCTAACACTCCTAGTTTTAACACTACCTAGTTCTAACACTACTAGTTCTAACACTCCTAGTTCTAACACTACTAGTTCTAACACTAATAGTTCTAACACTTCTAGTTCTAACACTCCTAGTTCTAACACTCCTAGTTCTAACACTCCTAGTTTTAACGCTACTAGTTCTAACACTCCTAGTTCTAACACTCCTAGTTTTAACAATACTAGTTCTAACACTTCTAGTTCTAACACTACTAGTTCTAACACTCCTAGTTCTAACACTCCTAGTTCTAACACTCCTAGTTCTAACACTACTAGTTCTAACACTTCTAGTTCTAACACTACTAGTTCTAACACTCCTAGTTTGAACACTACTAGTTCTAACACTCCTAGTTTTAACACTACTAGTTCTAACACTCATAGTTTTAACACTACTAGTTCTAACACTCCTAGTTCTAACACTCTTAGTTTTAACACTCCTAGTTCTAACACTACTAGTTCTAACACTACTAGTTCTAACACTCCTAGTTCTAACACTAATAGTTCTAACACTTCTAGTTCTAACACTCCTAGTTCTAACACTCCTAGTTCTAACACTCCTAGTTTTAACACTACTAGTTCTAACACTCCTAGTTCTAACACTCCTAGTTTTAACAATACCAGTTCTAACACTCCTAGTTCTAACACTACTAGTTCTAACACTCCTAGTTCTAACACTCCTAGTTCTAACACTCCTAGTTCTAACACTACTAGTTCTAACACTTCTAGTTCTAACACTACTAGTTCTAACACTCCTAGTTTTAACACTACTAGTTCTAACACTCCTAGTTTTAACACTACTAGTTCTAACACTCCTAGTTTTAACACTACTAGTTCTAACACTCCTAGTTCTAACACTCCTAGTTTTAACACTCCTAGTTCTAACACTACTAGTTCTAACACTCCTAGTTCTAACACTACTAGTTCTAACACTCCTAGTTCTAACACTCCTAGTTCTAACACTCCTAGTTCTAACACTCCTAGTTCTAACACTCCTAGTTCTAACACTACTAGTTCTAACACTCCTAGTTCTAACACTACTAGTTCTAACACTACTAGTTCTAACACTCCTAGTTCTAACACTACTAGTTCTAACACTCCTAGTTCTAACACTACTAGTTCTAACACTCCTAGTTCTAACACTCCTAGTTCTAACACTACTAGTTCTAACACTCCTAGTTCTAACACTCCTAGTTCTAACACTCCTAGTTCTAACACTACTAGTTCTAACACTCCTAGTTCTAACACTCCTAGTTCTAACACTCCTAGTTCTAACACTACTAGTTCTAACACTCCTAGTTCTAACACTCCTCGTTCTAACACTCCTAGTTTTAACACTCCTAGTTCTAACACTACTAGTTCTAACACTCCTAGTTCTAACACTACTAGTTCTAACACTTCTAGTTCTAACACTCCTAGTTCTAACACTCCTAGTTCTAACACTACTAGTTCTAACACTCCTAGTTCTAACACTAGGGACCACATATTTTTTTCAGGTACATTTTCTGTGAGTGATCAGGGGTGTCCCAGTATGTAGAATAGATGCATGCATGTGTGAGATGCAGAATGGAATGTTCCTATCTAATGGTATGTCCCTATCTAATGGTACATACCTATCCAATGGTATGTCCCTATCTAATGGTACGTCCCTATTTAATATTCTGCTTACATAGTACATGCCTTACATAACTGAAACGGGATTCAAATCGCTAAGCAGCCGAAAGACAAGTTTGTCGAATACAGGAATGAGAGGTATGCAGCAGAATATTCACTGATGTACGTAGCCTAGGACTGGACAGGGATGCTGCTGAGAATAAGTCGTAGGAAATTTGTTCGAACAATGATAAATAAATCACTGTTTTAATTGCTTCCTGGTTTTGACAGGAAGGGGTCGTAACTGAAGCGGAAGTACAATGTGTCGTCCACTGCAGGAACCCCAAGATTCACCCCAAGAAGTGCTGTCCAACGTGCCCGAGTGAGTGATTGTGTGCGTGTGCGTGTGCGCGCGCGTGTGTGTGTGTGTGTGTGTGTGTGTGTGTGTGTGTGTGTGTGTGTGTGTGTGTGTGTGTGTGTGTGTGTGTGTGTGTGTGTGTGTGTGTGTGTGTGTGTGTGTAAGAAGGAATACATCGATAATAAAGCTAACCTGTGTGTCTCTTCTGTTCCAGGCTGTATCTTGGAGGGCCGTCTGTACAAAGAGAGGGAGGAGTTTCACCCTGAGGGAAAACCCTGCATTAAATGCACCTGCACTGTGAGTATACACTGTGTAGACATGCATGTCTCCAGTCCCCACAGTACAGTGACTGGCCCTCTGTGGTCCAAATGAGTTTGTCTTGGCTCTCAGGGGACTCACAGTGGTAACACCCCCCTTCCCCTCCTCCTCCTCCCCTTAGTAAACAAGCAGGGGAGGTGAGTGAGTAAACACATTAATGTGAGTTGAGTCTGTCAACACATTAATGCCTCAGTGGGACTAGTGTACACTGTGTCCTACACTGTGTCCTGTACCAGCCGTTAATGAGGGCACACTGCTACAAGGCCAGGGGGAACTGTGACAACCATCTGGCATGTAGAGTAGTTGTGTTTGTGAGCTGTTAAAGGTAGCAATCCGGGTTTCCCAGGTGCAGACAAAGGTGCAAATGGTATTGTGTAATGGAAACAGTCGTTAAGTGGAGATAAGTTGAGTAATGCATAAGAGAAGATTAATGCAGCGTTGTTCTAACGTCTATGTATATAGCTTCCTTATTCTTATTTTATTGTGGTATTTTGTTTAACTTTAGTTTATTTAGTAAATATTTTCTGAACTTAATTTTCTTAAAAATGTATTCTTGGTTAATGGCTTGTAAGTAAGCATTACAGCTGTTGTATTTGGCGCGTGAGAGAAATAACATTTGGATTTGATATGATATGCTGTGTTCTTTCAGGGAGGGCGGACCCTATGCGTCAGGGATGTGTGTCCTGTCCTCTCATGCCCCGCCCACCTGAGCCACACTCAGCCCGGACAGTGCTGTCCCAAGTGCCTCGGTAACACCCCACTCTCATCAAATACCTCATAGGACTCTCCGATAGAAGTCTGGAGAACATGTTCATATTTCAGGAATTATTATTAAAACGTCACACATCATTAAAACATCATAACAGTCATAATAATTATCATCAAGCTGATCTCTAATTTCTTTCTTACTCTCTCCCTCCGTTAGGTCAGAGGAAAGTGTTTGACCTGTCGATGGGGAGTTGTCTGTTCCACAGTGAGGTCTATGAGAACGGCACCTCCTTCAGGCACGACAACTGCACCACCTGTACCTGCAAGGTAAGAACTGACAAGGGAACCAGACCCCAGAACTCTATTCAACCTACGTGCCATATCACCAAGTTACCATCAATAACTGACCCCTTCTCCTTCCCTCGTATCCCTCCACCTTCCCAGAATTCCACTGTGGTGTGCAGGAAGCGCTGCTCTCGGCCGGGAAGTTGCCATGGTGACCAGTGCTGTGGGGAGTGTCTATCCTTCGTGGAGGTAGCGGAAGTGAAGTACTGCCGGGTCAGGAACAAGATCTACCGGGTGAGACAGTCTGGGACAACAAGTCCTAATGCTGCATCCTTGATATCGACTGGGAGAATAGAACCTTACCATTGCCTCAACATTCAACACTGATACTTATCCACAGCAGTTGTCCTTATTATTATATGCATATTTACACAGACATTAATACTGGTTTGATAAGCTGATTGAAGTTGTGGTTGATTGGTTCTCTCTCTGCTTCTTCCTTTGCTCTAGGAGGGAGACATGTGGTCGTCTGTGAACTGCACCCTGTGTGCCTGTGTCAAGGGGGTCATCGAGTGCCAGCCAAAGCAGTGTGTGCCAATCACCAGCTGCCCCTCGGTGAGTGACAGGCTCAAGGCCCAATCACAAACTGTCTTGTGTTGCACCTTTTCATTCCAGTAATCTTTCAATGAAGTGATGTGAATGACAACATCGATTAGAATAGACTTTAAAAAAGATGCTCACTCACTTTACCTTTCACCTTCAAGCTGGAATCCGTACTTGGTGAAACTGCCACATCCGTTTGCGATGTTACAACAACAAAGAAGTTACTTCAAACCCAGTTTCTTTCTTCATTGGACCCGTGATAGAACAGCAGAATATGTCCTGCAAATATTTTTTTTACCACGATGCTGAATGCTCCTCTATTCCGTTTCATCAACAAAATAAAAATTAGAACAAATGCTCTGGGGCGGACAGTGGCGCTGTTTCAGCATATGCAGATTTCAGCTTCAAGCAATTTCCCATCTGCAACGTAAATGCACTTATGTTATGAACACTGGCTATATCTATAGGACATAGCCCTGGGGTCCCTCTGTTCTCCCTGAATCATCAATATGAGACAGTCCCTTTCACACCTCACCACGTCCCCATCCATCTGGTCCCCCTCCCGCTGAGACAGACAGAGGCTGTCTACTGTCCAGAGTTACTGTCTGTGACTAACCGCCACATGTTCAATCCACAGCGGTGGAGGGGTAAGGAGGAGTCAAAAACGATTCATCTGGGCCAGAACAGTGTGAGTGGGCCAAGGCACAACCCTGGTATCTTACCACAGTAACCATACCTGCAGCTGTCCAGTTTTTTGGGGCTGAGTAACAGTCCCAGTTCACATGGCGGTCACCTGTCTTGGGGTGATGTAGTAGATTCTTTGCATTCCAGCGACCAAATGATCAGTTACATATTCATGCTGCCAGTGACCAGCGTTCACAGGGTTACAACGGTTACCTAGCCTTCACCTGGTAGGGTCACATAGCGGTTGCTTGTTGCGCGGTAATGTAGTGGTCATCTGTTCTCAGATGCGTTCATATAGTTGACATTAAAGGCTCGTTGTCATTCTTTTTTAAGCTAGCATCCCACCACCATCACATATACACAGCGCCTGTCTGGTTATGGAGCAGATCATGGTCACATAGTAGTATAATGAACTGTCATACGGTCATTAGTCAGACAGTACAATTACAGTCACATATGGCTGCCTTAGTCATGGATTCCTATTGGTCACACAGCGTTCACCTGTTATACGGTCATGTAGTATATCCCCTAACGGCCATCTGTGTTTGTGTCTTGGTCATCTGTCGTAATAGTCACATAACAGCCAACTGAGACACGGTCACCTAGCGGTCAATTGCAATATAGATACGGTCACATAGCGGTCACCTGTCATACAGTATCACAACATCCACTCATCATACCTTCCTGGTGGTCATGTAGCGTTCACCTGTCACGCGGTCACAGTGAGGTCACCCATGTGTCTGCCCCTCCGTCCCATAGGAGACACACAGTCTCCAGTCAGGTCTTTGTCTGGGTGATGTTTGAGTGACAGTAAAGAAGAGCTTCCCTATATTTAGACCCTGAAAGCCAATCTCTCCATCTCTCAAAGAGCTTCAAAGAGGGAGAGCCCTTTGTGCACTGTGATGGGGGTCAGGTGGTGTGTGTGTGTGTGTGTGTGTGTGTGTGTGTGTGTGTGTGTGTGTGTGTGTGTGTGTGTGTGTGTGTGTGTGTGTGTGTGTGTGTGTGTGTGTGTGTGTGTGTGTGTGTGTGTGTGTGTGAGAGGGAGTGAGTGAGAGGGAGTGTGTGTGAGAGAGAGAGGGAGTGTGCCTAGAGCACACAAAAAACTATACATACCTTGGCCTAAACATCAGCACCACAGGTAACTTCCACCACAAAGCTGTTAATGATCTGAGAGACAAGGCAAGAAGGGCATTCTATGCCATTAAACAGAACATAAATTCCACAAACCAATTAGGATCTGGCTAAAAATACTTGAATCAGTTATAGAACCCATTACCCTTTATAGTTGTGAGGTCTGGGGTCCGCTCACCAACCAAAAATTCACAAAATGGGACAAATACCAAATTGAGACTGCATTCAGAATTCTGCAAAAATATCCTCTGTGTACAACGAAAAACACCAAATAATGCATGCAGAGCAGAATTAGGCCGATACCCGCTAGTTATCAAAATCCAGAAAAGAGCCGTTAAATTCTACAACCACCTAAAGAAAGCGATTCCCAAACCTTCCATAACAAAGCCATCACCTACAGAGAGATGAACCTGGAGAAGAGTCCCCTAAGCAAGCTGGTCCTGGGGCTCTGTTCACAAACACAAACACACCCCACAGAGCCCCAGGTCAGCAACACAATTAGACCCAACCAAATCATGAGAAAACAAAAAGATAATTACTTAACACATTGGAAAGAATTAACAAAAACAACTGCTCAAATTAGAATGCTATTTGGCCCTAAACAGAGAGTACACAGTGGCAGAATACCTGACCACTGTGATTGACCCAAACTTAAGGAAAGCTTTGACTATGTACAGACTCAGTGAGCATAGCCTTGCTATTGAGAAAGGCTGCCGCAGACAGTCCTGGCTCTCAAGAGAAGACAGGCTATGTGCACACTGCCCACAAAATGAGGTGGAAACTAAGCGGCACTTCCTAACCTCCTGCCAAATGTATGACCATATTAGAGACACATATTTCCCTCAGATTACACAGAATTAGAAAACAAACCCGATTTTGATAAACTCCCATATCTACTGGGTGAAATACCACAGTGTGCCATCACAGCAGAAAGATTTGTGACCTGTTGCCACGAGAAAAGGGCAGCCAGTGAAGAACAAACACCATTGTAAATACATTTATTTATTTTCCCTTTTGTACTTTAACTATTTGTACATCGTTACAACACTGTATGTATACATAATATGACATTTGTAATGTCTTTATTCTTTTGGAACTTCTGTGAGTGTAATGTTTACTGTTCATTTGTATTGTTTATTTCACTTCTGTATATTATCTACTTCACTTGCTTTGGCCATGTTAACATAATATGTTTCCCATGCCAATAAAGCCCCTTGAATTGAAAGGAATTGAAATTGAGAGAGAGAGTAAGGGGTGAGGGCCCTGGGGCAAAGGTAAGTGGGGGTTGAGAGGGATTGAGTTCTCAAATGTGCACCTCTGAAGGAAGTTGAAACGTACCCCCCCACCCTCTCTCTAGCAAACACACACACAAACATACACCAGGCAGAGAGTAACAGTTGTCTGTATCAATGTCTGACTGTCCACGTTTGGCTGGTTGTATCTGTCTTTGTCTGTCTGTGTCTGTGTGTGTGGGTATTAATGTGTAATGTGTCCAACTGTCCAGTTGACTGTCTCTTGCACTCTGACTGGCTGCCTGCTGATCTCTCTCTATGTCTGTGTATCTAACGGTCTGTCTGCCTCTTCTAGAATAAGATCCTGAACAGGACAGGCTGCTGCCCGGTTTGCACTGAAAGTGAGTAAGTTACTCCCCTCTTCCTCAGCTGGGTCCTCACACACCTTTGTGGGTTGCATTTTCCAGTTTTGTGGCGGTTGTTTCGTTCTTGGTCTTCTCTCAAATAGACATTTAGTCATGTTGTATTAAGCGAAGATTTCTCATGCAAAATACAGGGGGGAAAAAATGGATCAAATTAATGCCCATAATTAAACACACTCCCTCTTTCTCCTCCTTCCCTGCCTCTCTCTCTCTCTCTCCTATCACTCCTTCCAGAGCCAGGTGTGTGCACCGTATTCGGCGACCCCCACTACAACACCTTTGACGGGCGCACGTTTAACTTCCAAGGAACCTGCCAGTATGTTCTGACTCGAGACTGTGGTGGCGCCCTCTCTGGCGTGGGTGGAAACAGCGGCGGCTCTGACTCTGGCTTCACGGTTGTGGTGAGGAACGATGCGAGGCGAACCCGCTCCTACTCCTGGACCCAGTCAGTGGAGCTGAGGATAGGAGGGCTGAGTCTCAGCCTGCACCAGCACCTAACGGTGAGGAGGAACGGCACACGCATCGCCCTGCCCTACCATGGCCCTGGGGTCCACATCGACCTGGATGGATACCTGCTCAAACTCACCACCATCGCAGGTTAGACTGGCTTCATGTTAACTTCATTGGAACCTAAAGGACACTGCTAAAGTGCATTTTAGCTCCTTTTTGAAGCATAACTCTCTGTCTCTTTCTCCCTCAGGTCTGGAGATCACGTGGGACGGGGACAGCTTTGTGGAGGTGGTGGCTGCTCCTCACCTGCGTGGTCGTCTCTGTGGCCTCTGTGGGAACTACAACGGACACAAGCGGGATGACACCATGGGCAGCGACGGCCTCTTCAAGTTCGTGGTCGATGAGTTTGCAGAGTCGTGGCGCGTGGAGGGGAACGAGGTTTGTGCCCAACCCCTCAGGAGGCCCACCTCGTACCTCTGTCCCGGGAGTGTAAAGGTCAAGTTCCGCGCTCACAGGGAGTGTCAGAAGCTCAAGTCCTGGGAGTTCCAGAAGTGTCACCGGGTGGTGGACTTTGCCTCCTTCTATAGGTCAGTGGTTCTTGGGGTGTCTCCGGAACTTTGGGGAGCTTCATTTGTAATGAGATTTGTCCTAGAATCTACAACATTTCCAACGCTCTTGTGATATTTTCTTCATATATCAAATGTGACATTTGATTGTCTCCGATGTGCATAGAATGTCCAATGTTGTTTTGGATATGGAACCCACTTAGTATAGAAATACATTTAATCCAGTCCATTCAATTTAATTCAACATTTATTTGTCTTATCTCTCTCTCTTTCTCCCTCTGTTTCTCTTAAGGTCCTGTGTAACAGACATGTGTGAGTGTCCGGTGCATAAGAACTGTTACTGTGAGTCCTTCATCGCCTACAGCCGGGCCTGTGAGAGGGAGGGAGCCCCCGTCTACTGGAAGCCAGAGGCTGCCTGCATGGGTGAGTGACAGCACACACAGCCTATCACTAAACTTCATGGAACAGGGGACTCCCCCCCCCCTACATTTAATTTCCTCAACAGAATTGATCAACGTATCTCTGAAATCCATTTATGTTAGGCGATTTGCAGTTCTGTCTAACCAACCCAATCTTCTCAGCGACCCAGTGTAAACACGGAGCGGTGTACGACACCTGTGGTCCGGGCTGCACCAAGACCTGTGACAACTGGAATGAGATCGGGCCCTGCCACAAGCCCTGCGTTGCCGGCTGCCACTGCCCAGCCAACCTGGTGCTGTTCCAGGGCCGCTGCATCAAGCCCATAGCCTGCCCTGGCCGGTGACCCTTGTGCCCCAGGGGAAGGGGGCTGGGAGAGGGCCAAACAACCAACACTGCCTAGCACTCGGTGTCCATACCTGGGGGAGTGAGGAGTGGGGGGGAACATGGGGGTGAGTGTGGGGGGATGAATAGCTGTGCAGACAGGCAACGATGGACTGAAGGGGTTCTCAGAAGACAGGTAGGTCAGGTAGAGACCTCGTCCACTCTGAGGGAGATAGATACCGGCCATCACAGACTGGGGTTTGAAACTCCGCTGTCGGCTGATCTTACTCGTCCAGCACTACCTTGTGTTTCCACAGGATGGCACCCATGTTGTCATTCAAATGGGATAGGAATCTGGAGGGAAACATCACCCTTGTAGTTAAAAGAGGAAGAGACCCTTTGGGAAAGCCTTTGTGGCTATGCTTCTTTAGTTACTGGACCCTCAAGGGACATTCATCCAGACTGCCATGGACCTTCAGGAAAAGGGTGGGGCTGGCTCTGTGTTGAGCCAATATGGCCTCAGTGTTTCACTCTGTTGCAGCACACAGACATTCAAAACCAGGAAACCAACCAATGCATCTTGAACAAGCATGTTCACCCTGCCAGCACAAGGGATAAACTGTACAATGAACATATTGAACCCCCAGGTCTCACTTGCATAGGATTATTTTATACTGTAAACTAACAAGATTTGTATAAAAACAGATAGCTTTTTGTATTATTATTATTGTTATGTTTGTTGTTGATATTGTTAATTTATATATCGATCAATTGACATGTTGTAACAAGAGCCAGAATCACAAATCTAATTTCGTTATAAATGATTTAAAGGGAAAAAAAAGCTATTTATGTATTTGTTGTTTAGTTTGTGTAATTGTGTCTTGTGTGAAGAGAAATGCCCATATGTGACTCGGTTGTTGCACCATCGCAGGGAAGAAACGTACTGTATTTTTAAATGCTCAGTGTACAGGCTGCTGTGTGTTGATTCTCAAACTGAAGGTGTTCCTCGAGACGTACATTTCACTTGACCTTGTAAGTTATTATTTAAGACCAGCAATATATAATTTCCATGAAACTAATCTCTTGACTGTTTTCTTCCTTTATTTTGGTTGACTGATGTGAGGTCAACACATAAAAAGTTCATTCAATTTAAATACATGTGCACACTTTAATACACCTCAAAGCACAAAACCTAGAGATAAACGCAATAAGTTAACCACCTCGATAAATGTGGCAAGAGAGGTTGTACTGGGACAGTAACATTATGGGTCAGAAATAACACTGGATGCCAGAGAGACACAAATTGGAAATAGCATCCAACTACATGGATCCAAACTGCTGTGAAAACAAAACATTATTTTACATTTGTACACACATCGCTTGCTTGATTTCCCAGACACACAACAGCACCAGTTAAATACCATGTAAGCACCTTATGAACACACATCCCACTGGGCATAAACTGGTTGACTCAACGTAAATTTGTCAATGTTTTGTGACATGGAATCTATGTGGAAAATATATTGGATTTTAAAAAAAGTTATCAATGTCAACTTATTTTGAGGGTGGAATTTCAACCACGGGATTATGTCATCGTCGTAACCAATTTTCAACATAGACAAACCTTGTATAAAATATGTTGAATTTGTACCTTTGAAACAACATCAGATCTTCAACGACATATCCACTATCAGAAAAATAACAATAGGTTCAGCAGCACCTTCTGTTGGAGAGTTGATCTATATACAGCTATTCATTTGGTTTCCCATCCAGGGTTTTAACCAAGCCCAGCCCTGCTTAGCTTTGATATTTGTCACTGACCAAACTAGGACTAAGTGAATGAATAGAACTACATCAAAGTTTATGTAAAGTGCTTTTAAAGTTTGACTAGATTTAGCACTATTCTTTAACTTAGATTTTTAGTTGAGATGGAGACGCAAATCCAACATATCAATGATTAATTTGTAGATAAACTGGATATTGAATAGTATTTGGTTGTCAACGCAACCAAATATCAACATTTGAAGAAGATTTATCTTCTGATTGGATAGTTCCATCTGTGCCACTGACTTAGTCTGGCTTTAATTCCAGTTTATCTACAAATTAAATATTGATATGTTGGATTTGCGTCTCCATCTCAACCAAAAATCCAAGTTAAAGAATAGGACTAAATCACATCTGACTTTAAATGCACTTATACTTTGATTTGGTCACATCCTTTCATTTTGATTCTTGGTTGAGATGGAGACATTAATTCAACATATCAATTGTTAATTTGTAGACAAATTGGAATTAAATCTATACTAAATCAGGGCAAAAAAGATACATCTCCTTCAAATGTTGATATTTGGTTGTGTTGACAACCAAACACAATTCAATATCACTTTTGCAATACAGTAAATAACCTATTAACTTGACGACAAGTTAACAAATGATATGTTGGATTCACGTCTCCAATTTAACCAAAAATAAAAGTTAAAGAATAGGATTAAGAATAGGATGAAACCATCCAAGCATTCGATATCCTTTAAAATGTTGATATTTGGCTGACTTTTAGAATACAGTAAATAGCCTAAAGTTAAGGCTATCTTACAAACTAATGTAACAGTATTTATTCAATCTCAAAATGAGTAACACACATCCATGGTCACATTTTGAGGTTAGCCTACAGTAACTATAAATGTCTTATGTAATAATTGAAAGTGTGCATGTTCAAACACCGCAGGTCTGTGGAGATCTTCACAATACCTATAATAATCTGCGCAGAATCTCGAACATTATTGATCACTTTGTACTATGTGATTTTAATGTAGTCTCAGCTGCAATCCAGGTCATTTGGTCGTGCTATTAAATTGTGCAGTGATAACACATCAAATTGTTGTATAAATACAAATTATCTGACATTTTATTCCCATTTGAACCTTGTGGTTTAAAATGGTTGAAAGCGCAGTGATAACATTTAGATTATAACTACACTAGAAATCACCGTTTTTCAAATTGGAATTTGATTGTGCATTTGGATGGTTGAATGCATAGTGATAACACACCGGAAATGCAACACATTTCTGGCTGACCTTTTGAGTGGGTGGATAAAGGTTGAAATTTCATTGATCAACATCTCAACCAAATATTACCCACATTTCCATGTTTAAATTACGTGGAGTGCCCACTGGGATACAATGGCAGGGATACAGCCACAACGTCACATCTCTATGGGGGATACATCAAGATATTTTGGATTAGGGATCGTTTTGTTACAGGGCAAATGATATAGAGTATCAAATGATATTCACTGTCACAACAGTTGCTAAATTAAAAGATGTGATCCAATGTGACTGCTATCACTCCAAATCAGTTCAATCTATGGAACTGATGAAAAAAAACAAGTGGTCATTTTATATCAGTGTTTACATTTTATGAATAGCTCAACATCTAGTGAAAATAGATGCATTTCTAAGTAAAAATTGAAGTTCGGTGTCTGTATTCTAAAAACTACTTGTTTTGCTTCTTTGGTCCTTCTGAAAATGTCTACACTGGTCTAAAACTAGGCCAGTGATATACGGTTGGGAATTTGTGACAGTGATATACGGTTGGGAATTTGGGACAGTGATATATGGTTGGGCCAGTAACCAGGTTTCCATCCAACCTTCTCATGCGAGTAAAGTACATGTCGGATGAAACAATGCCACGACAGGTCTGGTGGAAAAAGGACATTTTGTCGGTAAACTTTCCAAATTTCGACAAAACAAAATACAGTAGACAGTGTGTCTGTAAAATTAATAATGCGAGAAATGGCAGTGGAAACGCCTTCATGTGCCAATATTGATATAACTATCATATCGAAATAAATTTGGAGTCATGTGATGATATTGTGTGGTCCTCCCACTACGACTATGGAAAGCATGCAGTTTATTAGGCTATATGTTCACCAGAACAGGTCAATATTCCAGCTAAACACTTTAGTAAGTGGTCAAAACTGATTTTACATGAACAATATGAGTATGTTCTTTATAGTATCCTCTATAGCTTAAGATTGATGTGAGCTGCATCCTGGCCTCTTGAAAGACTGATTTTGAAAGTGTTATGATTCTGATAAAAACATGGAATGGGTGAAATGCTTTCAGTGCCTTCTTTTGATTTGCAGATAAATAGGGAAGATGGGGGTGATATAGTCCAAATAAGCCCCTCCCCTTGTGAAGAAACAAGAAAACAACAAAGACTTGTGATACAAGTTATTACAACTAGGAGCTCTAACTACAGAAAGAAAATATATATATGCATTATAATATATATTCTTTACCATGTTTTCATATGTAAAAGGATTTAAAAATACAAAACAAAATATACAGCTAATCAAAAAAATACACTATTAAATCTCAAGGTTGGCCGGTTTCTCAAGAGATATAAAAAAATACAATAAAACCAGACTTTACAGTTGGGTCGGTTGCCACAGCAGCAAAACAACGGAACCAGGCACAGAGAAGAAAGAGGAGAGCAAGATGGTGTGATAATGAGAGGTAGATGGGGGCAGTTCAGTCGTCGTCACTGTCGCTGCCTGATTCACTCAACTGGAGGTCATTCCCTGTGGAAACACCAACACACACATTGCAACCACCACCTACAGACTTCAATCGAGAGATCAATTATTAATAGTCCCCCAACGTAGAGTGCTACACTGGCCCTACCAGCCCTGGTACTCACTGAGCGTGTTCATCAGCTGGTTGCTGCCCTGTTGCCTGTCTGCTCCTCCGTTGGCCATGGGATTACAGTTGGGGGAGGGCTGGATCTGGGGGAGAGGGAGTGGGACAGGTTGGGGGTGAGGGGCGTCATGCTCCCCATCACTGCTGGAGCTGTCGTCCCCACTACCAGAACCACTGGCAGAGTCAGATGAGCTGCTGCCGCTACTGCTGCTCATTTGTTCAATAACCTCCACCTCCGCTCGCAGCTCTGTGCCAGGACAGGAGGGGATGACAGAGGCAACAGTCAATAGAGAAACAAGAATGATCACTTGGTAAAAGTGGTGGCAACACATGAAGAGGCTCACCTCTCTTGATGTCATCTAGTTGGGGCTCAGGGGAGGGGTTGTCCTTGGAAGGGGAGGGGGAGGTCTTGGCCCCTGCACCAGGCTTAGTGGGGGCACGGAACTGCGCTGGAGGCTGGGTGGCAGTGGCACGCACCGACTGCTGCTCAATCCTGGCCTGGATCTTACTGCTGCCCTCCGCTCTGAAAAACAAAAGTCAACAGCTGCACATCTACTGTCACAAATGATCTGCAAAACACATTTATCCTAAAGGTTCATTGTTACTATGCATTTTTGAGACAGTGTTTTGGTTAACCCCTCACCTGGTTTTCTTGACCTGGATACTGCTGCTCAACTTCTCCAGCATGTACTCCCCAGTGTCATGATTGATGATAAGAACACAGTCTTTCTGATATGGCCGCTTATTCCCTTTGAATACTGTCATGGGTGGTGTAGAGCCCTACGAACAACACAATAACAAGTATCATGATCAAGTACACTGTTTGCTTTCATCTTTCTGCAGTGGAGTTATCAGAAAAAACTTTGTCATTGTACAGTACAGGCAAAAGACCACAGTTGACTCAAAAACACCCACTCTTACTGGCATGTGAGGTAATGTGATGGTGACTTCCTCTCCTTTACCGACTTGCAACTCTCCTTCGCAGCTTGTGTCAATTGAAGCTGGTTTGAAATCATCTACAAGTGTGAAAGAGTGGGAAAGATAATTATAAGGTCAGAAATACTAGTTACCTGTCCAAAATTGTAATCAGTAACATAACTTTAAAATTTTCCAAACTCAATAACGTAATCTGATTACTTTCCCCTTAAGAGGCATTAGAAGAAGTAAAAATAATACAAAAGGGCCCATCAAACAAATTTGGTGTCATCATAATAGTGGTCTCTAACTTGTGGTCAGACTAGTTCAGGTGGAACAACCTTAAACTTGCAACTTTCTTCAGTACTGAATTGAATGTCATTGAGAAAACAGAAAGGTATTAATGTATTTTTTGCAAACATCCTTCCTGAATTTAAAAGTAATTTACGCTACCTACGTTTTCAAAAGTATTTGTAATCTGATTACAATATTTTTGCTGGTAACGTACCGTACCGGAGTATCGTTCGTTTTTTTTATACTCAAGCTGGGTAACAGTAACAAGCTACATTGTTAGGTAACGTTAACTAGCTGACCAACTTGTCAAAAGGCGTGACTAAAGTTGGGTATAGTAAAATAAACTTCACATATTTACACATTTATATTTAATCACTAAAAATAGTCTGTCTACTAACATCTGATGGTGTGAAATGACGATTTTGGCCTCTTCTCAAAGCTCTCTCCGAGCTTCAAAACATGTTCTTCTTTGTCCAAGAGCGGATTTGTACTCCCATTCATGACTCTGCTGGAAGTTTAATATTCACATTTATTTAAATTATGCTGCGTTAAAAAATGTAATGATGATTAGATACTTTAGCTGGCTGTGCAGCTAGCTAAGATTTTTCGCGAAACAATCCATACACTCCTTTTCCTGTTTTGTTCCAGTGCTGAAATGTCACCGATAGGATCTGAACACCATAATTGGGTTGACCCCTAAATAAACACCCACAAATCAGCATATTTAGTACATTAGAATTAGTAACAATGTATTATTATCTTTTAGCATAATCATACGAATTTCCTTCATACGAATAAGTACAACGTTTTTACTGACTGATATAAATAGGCCGGAATCATCGTAACCAAACACTGTTCCCACACGGACGAAGAAGACTACACACGAGAAATCTTAGAACATTTCTGGACATTTGCGTTCAATAACAATGTATGTGGAAATATTCCCTGCATTTTCATTAAGTCTATCACTATAATGTGTTAGTACCATCCATTAACATTAGCTGAATAATTTAATATGGATTGGTGAAATAATAGATTTGAGGATGTCAAGGACGTGCTGCTTGCTATAAGCTACTATCGTAAACTACAGTAGTGCAAGTTATGGCACTATCAAAGCAAGACGACACCTCCAATGTTGTACTTCCTGGAGAGGAATCCAAAGACGGGTTGTCATGTCTTATCCCACCTGTCCAAAGAAAAACATGTACTGGCAGGAATTTGAATGAGAAAGAGATGGAGAAACTGACAGGCGACCAGACTTTGGTGTCTGACTTCAAGCAGATGAAGTTGGAAAAGGAGGCACAAAAAAACTGGGACTTGTTTTACAAAAGGAACACAACAAACTTTTTCAAGGATAGGCATTGGACCACCAGAGAGTTTGAAGAACTGAAAGTGTGCCTTGAGGTAAGAAGATGGCGTAGGAAGTTGTTAGGTTCCCTACTAGGGGTGCATCCCAATACATTTATTTTTCTCAGTATGAAGTCCAGAAGCTTGTCCTGCTTGAAGCTGGCTGTGGGGTTGGGAACTTCATCTTCCCACTACTGGAGGAAGACCTCAACATCTTTGTCTATGCCTGTGACTTCTCACCACGAGCTGTGGAGTTTGTGAAGGTAAGAAGATGTACCACTGATGATCCAGAGCCAGTGGGACTTTTAACAAAACAACACTGATATCCAGTGTCATTTTCATTTTGTCCTCAGGAACACTCCCTGTACTGCGCTGAGCGCTGCAGTGTGTTCCAGTGTGACCTGACAAAGGATGACCTGAGGGGTAATGTCCCAGTGGGCAGTGTGGATGTGGCCACGCTCATATTTGTCCTCTCAGCCATCCACCCAGACAAGATGCAGCAGGCTCTGGACAACATTTACAGGGTGAGACAGGGCTGAGGAAAAGGATGAAACTGCAGTAAACACTTTAAACACTCTCAAAATAACTTGTGACTGAATTGATGTTCTCTGTGTCAGGTTCTGAAGCCAGGGGGCATCATTCTGTTCAGGGACTATGGCCTGTATGACCACGCCATGATGAGGTTTAAGGCGGGAAACAAACTGGGAGAGAACTTCTACGTCAGACAGGATGGCACCAGGTCTTATTTCTTTTCCAAAGGTCAGTCCATTCCTCTATCCTCTCCTACATCTTCCCTCATAGTAGTTATTTTATGTTTTTTTGTCTTTCTTTATTGTCTTTTCGAATTACGCACAAGCAGTCTCTTCTATGGGACTCATTCTCTGTTTATACATTTTTAATCGTGATTATTGTCTAATCTTGATTATTGTCCAGTGCTGCAAGGAAAGACCTAGTTAAACAGCAGTTGGCCCAGAACAGAGCGGCATGTTTTGCTCTTAATTGTAATCAGAGAGATGATATAAATCCTATACATGCCAGTCTCTCTTGGCTAAGAGTTGAGGAGAGACTGACTGCATCACTTCTTCTTTTTCTAAGAAATATTAATGTATTGAAAATTCCAAATTATTTGCATAGTCAACTTAGACACACACACACACTTACTTATTAGCTCTGACACACACACACACTTACCCCACCAGACATGCGACCAGGGTTCTTTTCACAGTCCCCAAATCCAGAACAAATTCAAGAAAGCATACAGTATTATATAGAGCCATTATTGCATGGAACTCCGTTTCTTCTCATATTCCTTAAATAAACAGCAAACCTGGTTTAAAAAACAGATGATGCAACCTTTCCCCTATTTGACTGAGTTTGTGTGTATGCATTGATATGTAGGCTACGTGTGCCTTTATTTATTATAAATGTAGTTCTGCCCTTGAGCTGTTCTTGTCTATTAATGTTCTGTATTATTTCATGTTTTGTGTGGAGCCCAGGAAGAGTAGCTGCTGCTTTTGCAACCGCTAATGGGGATCCTAATAAAATACCAAATCTGAACTGTCTGTGTTTCAGAGCTCCTGGCAGACCTGTTCAGAGGGGTGGGGTTCGAGAGTGTAAACAATGAGTATGTGTTACGAGAAACGGTCAATAAGAAGGAGGGGCTTTGTGTGCCCAGGGTGTTCATTCAAAGCAAGTTCCGAAGGCCAGACCAATTACAGGGCTCCTGAAGTCCCTTTCCTCAACAAATGCTTGAAACCTTTAAAGGCACAAATGGACTGAGACCTTCATATATGAATGGACATCATTGGACAAAAGCCTACACTGCCGTATTGCTGATTAAGTGCCGTTTGTTTGATTATGCTTTTTTATTAATAAAACTGGTGGAAAAGTACCCAATTGTCGTACTTGAGTAAAAGTAAAGATACATTTACATTTAAGTCATTTAGCAGACGCTCTTATCCAGAGCGACTTACAAATAGAAAATGACTCAGGTAAAAGTCACCGACTAAAATACTACTTTGAGTAAAAGTCAAAAATTGTGTGGTTTTAAATAGTAAATCAAAAGTAAAAGTAAATGCTATTCATCCTTTCAAATACCTTTATATTAAGCAAACCAGAAAGCACAATTGATGTTTTATTTACTAATAGCCAGGGGCACACTCCAACACAGAAATAATTTACAAACAAAGTATTTGTGTTTAGTGAAGTCTGCCAGATCAGAGGCAGTAGTGATGACTGTGTTCTCTTGATAAGTATGTCAATTTGACATTTCCTATCATGCTAAGCATTTGAAATGTAACGAGTACTTTTGTGTGTCAGGGAAAATGTATAGGAGTAAAAAGTACATATTTTCTTTAGAAATGTAAAAAATTGAAGTTGGAAAGTACAAATACTCCAAAAAACTACTTCAAAGTATTTGTACTTTACACCAGTGATACAACTATATGTGTATATGATGAAGAATTTCTTAGAGAGAAAGGTTTGGTTGTGTAGTTTCAGAGTAGTTCAAGTTCCAATACTATTTTTTTGCTGCCAACTTTTCCAATCATGTAATACATTTTTTCTACCACAAGGGGGCAACAACCTGTAAAAATATATGTAACATCAAATGCTCCTTGGTTAGTCGAAATAAATAATGTCTCATATTTTTTTATCCTGCTCAATTTGTTTTATATTTCCAGGTGATCATGTTTACCTAGCATTCATACACAATGTACATAGTTGGCAAACCCATGTTGACTTGTAAAAAATGTAAAAGTGTTGTTTTAATGTAGATATCTTGCACCTAACAATCTGGTGGACAGATGCATGTAACATATCTGACACAATTATGCAAGATTTGACTTCTTGGTGTCTGAGATTCTGCACCTAATGATTCTGAGTGGGCAGGATTTGTTTTAGTGCAACAGTAACAGATCCTGAGATGTTTAAGTTACCACTACGAGAATACCTCTGCTTTTATGTCTTTAGGCACTGAACAACGAGAATCTGGATTAGATTTTGAGACCACCTCTTTTTTTCTGTCCCTCCCTCCAAATCCACCCTTCTGTGACACCACAAAGTAACCCCTGACCCTGTAGTAGGATGAGTCAGCAGCAAGCAACTGAATTTTTAATCAAATATAACCTTTTCAAAAACCTCTACAGGTGCTTATCCTGTCTGGGCGTGTGTGCGTATGTGCAGGTGCACGTGCAGGTTTTTTGTGTGTATTTTTTCATGTGGAACTGACCCCACCACGCGTTTGCCCTTTCCAGCAGTGGACTGGGTCAGTGTGGGTTTGTGCCATGTCACCTTTGGGAGATGAGACAAGGGAACACCTTTCACTCCTCTCACATCATCAGGAACGTGAGGGAAGCTGGATCCACAGTACATGAGGAGTGTGACATTCAGTGAAATGCCACAACCCCACCAGACACTGTCTGCTGACACTTGGGGCTCAAAGGCTCCCTTCTGTCTTTTTATAGCCTGTTCTGGGTTTAGTGATTCAGTAGATAATGGCAAAGCACTGCCGTTTTAAAAGGGTTCTTTAGATCACCAGGTAGGTTCACGTAGGTCTGGGCATCCTTTCGGCAACCCAGAACCAAAGTGTTTACAATGACGGCCTACCCCGGCTAAACCTGGGCCAATTGTGCCCCACACTATGGGGCTCCCAATCACAGCCGGATGTGATTCAGCCTGGAATCAAACCAGGGACTGTAGTGACAACCTTTAGCACTGAGGTGCAGTGCCATAGACTGCTGCGCCACTCGGGAGCCCATGTTAATATCTGTCCACAAGAGATTAGTCTGAGAAAGGCTTTGCACAGTTTCACCGACATTCATCTCTGAAAGAGATCTATCATTTGTTTAGAAATGGGGTTGATTTATAGATCAGATAATCAGTGCAGTGCCCAGGTCAGACCGACCCTACCCACTGGGTACAGAACTCAATTCAACGTCTATTCCATGTTCAATGAATATAGCACATATCTATCAGCGTTGTCCGTTCTACACAATCCATCTCTCTCCTCAATGTTCTGAACGTTCCGCCCTACTAAACAGGACCATGCCAAGATCCGCCTCTCTTATATTGCTGTGTCTTTTCCTTTATAGAGAGGGCACTTCCTGTAGAAAAGACTCTCGCACAGGCACAGGCTCCGGCTGAGGTCAGCTCTGCTCCACAAGAGCTCATAGCCTTCTAGTACTCTATATCTGGAGGGGTTTGACATATCCTGTTATTCAGACTAATTCCATTGGGTGGACAACATGCTGACTGCTGTAGATTACCTTGTGCTTTTGATAGTAGTTACAGTGATGTAATGTGGGAAGCTATGGGCTTGTGAGATAAGGTTAGTACACCGTTTCCTCTATAATTACCTAGGAAGGGATCTTAATGATATAGACATATTGATTTCAGTCAAATAAATAAATACATGTGTTCACAGTCCAAGATGTGACTTTTTGGGGATTATGGTTTTTAAATAAGTATTGGAGAAACACTGTTGTCTATGTAGTTATGAATGCCTATTGAAACACTAATCCTGATTTCACATTGGTTCTTGATATACTGCATACTCCCACTCCCCGCCTGATCACTGCCATCCTACTAGGCTGTATACAATATATGTGATCCTCCTAAATGAGGCATGTTATTCTCTGTCGGTGAATGGTAGCGGATGTATTCCAAGACGGTTTTCCAAACGGGACACGACCCAATCAGATTGGAGCGCTGTGGGAAAAGTCATTGAGGTTTTCCTGACTGGTTGATCTGCTTCCTCCTGTCGTCGTGTCTCGTTATTAACACTGTCAGTGAACTGGAGTTCTGACAGGCCCGCTCTAGCTGGTCTGTTCGCTGGTTTTAAGGTGAGCAGCCAGACAGTCTGAGTTACATAACTGTCAAAACAATCACCCCCCTCAATCTGCCGGTCTGCTTGCAAGCCATCCTCTGCTTCTCTCTTTTCCCCTCTGATGTGCATGGGGAATGAAAACAAGGGTGTCTGGATGTGGGTATGAGAGAGGGAGAGAAAGAGAGAGCGATAAGAAGGAGTAAGTAGGCACCTGTGTTTGTGTTGACTGTACCTGTGTGAATACAGGTCCAAGAGGTGTGTGTTTGTGTTGACTGTACCTGTGTGAATACAAGTCCAAGAGGTGTGTGTTTGTGTTGACTGTACCTGTGTGAATACAGGTCCAAGAGGTGTGTGTTTGTGTTGACTGTACCTGTGTGAATACAGGTCCAAGAGGTGTGTGTTTGTGAGGTGTGTACAGGTTTGTGTTGACTGTACCTGTGTGAATACAGGTCCAAGTGGTGTGTGTTTGTGTTGACTGTACCTGTGTGAATACAGGTCCAAGTGGTGTGTGTTTGTGTGTGTGGGAGAAAAAGAGGGTGTAATACCTGGATGTAGTCCCACACTGCAGAGATGCTATACTCCTGTCCTAGCTATGGGAACAGCCCTAAAGGCAGCACCGTGTCTGAGTACCCTGTACTTACGTACTGTAGCTCACCTTACTATCCACGGCTGTCTAATCACGCACTGCAGCACCGATAAGGACCTCTTATATTCTGAGGTTAACAAACAAAATGGGCTGTTGAACAGAACTGTGTCTGAGGATAAGGGTCCTTCACTGATGATGTGAATGGGTGCTATTTGCCTATCTAATCATATTTACTGGGTCACATGGTGTCTGAATCAGGATGGGACAAACACAGCTAACAAGAAGTGAACCTGATGAGATTGTATGGGCTCAATAACATTGATAGGTCTGTCTTGTCATCATAGTGCACTGCAGTAAAATAACTGGAAATCAAGCATTCTAATGGTAGTTGAATGATAACCCAGCCTTATGTTCTATTGTCAAGCAATAGCACTGATATGTGTCATTCAAAGCCTCTGTCGCTTCACAAGCTCTTTATAACATTACCACCTACACATTCCATTTACATATCGGGCATTACCTTAGATTGAGAGAAAGTGAGATTTAAAAAGGTTTAGATAAAAAAATAGTCCATGAAAAAAGGGGACAGTTCCAGTCAGATGTAAAAAACAAAACAAATGATTCCTGTCTAATATGATTGGTGTGGGTTTTTACACAACAGCATCTCAACTTCTGAAACACAGATCGTGTTGCTTTAAATATTGCCTTTTAATATGATTTTAGAACATAAATGTGCCTTATTATGGGTATAATTTCAACGTGAAGGAATTGTTATAAAAGGCTGGGAGCTATAAATCAATATAACATAAGGTTTTGATTATAAAGGCCATTTCCCATTCTGATATTACTTGGGGTGAGTATTTATCTACAACTGACGTGCATGATACCATATGAATATAATTCTAGATCTATGAATGATACATCATCATATTGTTCTTGAACTCTATTTCTTTGAATCGAGACCTAACAGACCTACATAGCATGTTAACTCTATAAGACATCCCCCCATTCATTTACTGTATCATGCTACTTATGTTATGAGTACACAGTATATGGTATCTGAGAATTGGAAAAAGTGAGTCTAGAATAGAGAGTATCTGGTATTTTGGAGTTGACTAATACAAAGAGGGTATCTGGTTGGGTATGGCTAACTGGCATTTGTGGAATGCAGGGGAACTGAATATCTGAAGGTATTCATTAAATACCAATGCCATTCATTATTATCTGAAATCTGGAACATTTTATTGTGGGAATAAATATATATTAATGACATTTATAAAAAAAGGTATTGAGCTTCCCAAATTGTATATTCAGCGTATTATAACTGTTTTACCACACATTAAGTTGTCTCTGGTGGTACATACATCTATAAATGTATCGGTTTGGGACAGCAGAAGGGGCGTAACGTTACGCTGTAGATACTCGTACACAAGTCATTTCATCATCACTTGTTCAGTCTATTGGACGCAGACAGAGCGCTGCTCAGTCAATTGACATACATGACGATTATCACTCTTTTGTCTTTCAATTACCTGTATATCGCCTTGATTATACATATTTAAAAAAACGTTTTTATCATTGCCAACGTTGCAGTGTGATTGACAGTGTTCTGGAAATTCCTGTGTCGCTGTTAGAGCGTCTCTTGGAAATTGGCTTTGTTCGCTCCGACAGCACACAGCTTTATCATCCAGAATGGACCATTTGGAGAAGGAAAATAGGTCTGACGAAGATTCGGAATACGAAGAAGAGGAGGTGGACCCTAGAATTCAGGTACGTTATAATAACAATTGCTCTTTGTTTCAATTGAGACTAACTAATCAATTAATTTAACTGCATTTGATACGTTCACTATCCAATGGACATTTTAAGAGTATGTATTATCACTGGCAGAAAGTCTGATTTGGGGTCAAATTGTTTAAAAAAAAAATATATATATTGATTTATCAAGAGTGTCTGTCTACCTTGAACAAAATGTCTGTATTGTACCTGACTTAGTTGCGATGTCGGCCTACTGGTTATGTTTATGATGGGCTATGTTTTAGCGAACCTTGTTTTTGATTTAATGGAATGCATGGGAGTAAAGGCCTGACACTCAAAGAGCATGTTCATCTGAATATACCTTCTGCTGTGTATTAGGCTATTCGTTGGTTGAAAAATAACACTGTTTAACCTTAAAAGCTGTGTGCATTTAATATATTCATAAATCAAGATAGTAGCTGATTCTTGTGTTTGTTCAAACCATCACTCTGGCTCACTTCTATTGTCCAGTCTAGTATTTCATAGAGGTGTAACACATTCCAGATGTTGCAGACTTCCCAGATACTGTACATTCCTTTCTCTTGGTGTTGCTCAATATTGTCCTTTGCTCTCTTTCTTACAGGGAGAACTGGAGAATCTCAACCAGTCTACGGACGACATCAACAGATGTGAGACACAACTGGAGGTAACACACACACACACACACACACTTTCAAGTTTGACATCCATTTTCCCTCCAAAGTGCACCACATGGCTGACACTGATCGACAATTACAAGGTGACCCACTATCAAAGAATTCCTTTCAACCATTAGACATTGACCTCTGCATATGAAAGAGGATCTGTTCAGGTCATTGAGGTGGTTTATGTTGCAGAATGTTGATCTTTGGATGCTGTTAAATGTCAGTAAAGTGGTAGCACACGGCGCTGTCAGTCACATACCTTTTTGGAACTGTATTAAAAGGTAAAAGTGTCTTTAGGAAATCCGTTTGGGTGAAAGGAGCCACTCAGTCTATAAAATACCTGTCATTTCTAATGTTTACTGGATCCTCACCGCCTTGAGCAGCATAAAACGTCAATAACTTAAAGTACAATGTTTCCATTGATCTTGAGGTTCAGTGAGTGCTTGTGGAATATTTACTCGTTTTTCGAGTTCTGATTATACCCCTTCTGTGTTGTTGAGCCAGAGGATCATGGTCAAATCTGTTTATTTGTAGACCCAGTTTGATGTGGTCTCTCAGTGCACAGCTGTCTGCCGTTGGATTCAACAGTGCGCCAATTGGGGAAGCGTGTCTATTTGACATGGACATGAGTCCTTACCGGTGGCTCCACCAATCTGTAAACAAAATGAATGTCTCAAAATATCAGATAAAGACCTCTGTGGGAGCCCTTTGCATCAGACACACAAACTAAATATTATCCAGGATGGTTTGTTTCTGAGAGCACGGATTGATGTCCAACCTTTTTTTTAATGCATTTGACTTTAAAGGGGATAAACACACAGATGTACTGATTCACCATTTCTTAAACCACCTCTCAAGTATATACCCGAGGGAAGTAGGGGTACTGAGGGTGCTGCAGCACCCCCTAAAAACATCTGAGTTAAATGTTAAAGGAAGAAATCTTAACTACTGCTCCGTGCAGATTTGTCAGAGCTTCTGGTGTTGGTGGAGTGAGGCGGATCGCCAGCAGCAGAGCCCAGTGGATGTAGGCCTGTCATCATGCCCTGGTAATGGACCATTGGCTGTAGGGTTTAGTGATCATGTCAAGCAGCACATGTGACTGCTTTTGTGACAAGGGGAAAAGCAGAAAAATGGCTGTAGTTCCATAACATCTGTGAGCATTTTCATTATTGCATTCTGAGGCCTTTCATTAATATCAATATCAACATCCAAGTGGAATAAGCTGTAGCTGGGTAAAGGGCAATACAGTTACACAAATGGATTGGATTGAATTAGAGTATTTTTAGGTTTACCACTGTGTGTTTTCGATGGTGTTCAGTGTATGAGGAGGCTGTGACAGAGGAGATGGAATGCGTCACAAAAACAACGCGACCCTGATGTGTGAGGGACAGAGAGACTGCACTGTACTGTAACCTCTGAGGTGTGAGGGACAGAGAGACTGTGATGTACTGTAACCTCTGATGTGTGAGGGACAGAGAGACTGCACTGTACTGTAACCTCTGATGTGTGAGGGACAGAGAGACTGCACTGTACTGTAACCTCTGATGTGTGAGGGACAGAGAGACTGCACTGTACTGTAACCTCTGATGTGTGAGGGACAGAGAGACTGCACTGTACTGTAACCTCTGATGTGTGAGGGACAGAGAGACTGCACTGTACTGTAACCTCTGATGTGTGAGGGACGGAGAGACTGCACTGTACTGTAACCTCTGAGGTGTGAGGGACAGAGAGACTGCACTGTACTGTAACCTCTGATGTGTGAGGACGGAGAGACTGCACTGTACTGTAACCTCTGATGTGTGAGGGACAGAGAGACTGCACTGTACTGTAACCTCTGATGTGTGAGGGACGGAGAGACTGCACTGTACTGTAACCTCTGATGTGTGTAACCTCTGAGTGTGAGGACAGAGAGACTGCACTGTACTGTAACCTCTGATGTGTGAGGGACGGAGAGACTGCACTGTACTGTAACCTCTGAGGTGTGAGGGACAGAGAGACTGCACTGTACTGTAACCTCTGAGGTGTGAGGGACAGAGAGACTGCACTGTACTGTAACCTCTGATGTGTGAGGGACAGAGAGACTGCACTGTACTGTAACCTCTGATGTGTGAGGACGGAGAGACTGCACTGTACTGTAACCTCTGATGTGTGAGGACAGAGAGACTGCACTGTACTGTAACCTCTGATGTGTGAGGGACGGAGAGACTGCACTGTACTGTAACCTCTGATGTGTGAGGGACGGAGGAGAGACTGCACTGTACTGTAACCTCTGATGTGTGAGGGACAGAGAGACTGCACTGTACTGTAACCTCTGATGTGTGAGGGACGGAGAGACTGCACTGTACTGTAACCTCTGATGTGTGAGGGACGGAGAGACTGCACTGTACTGTAACCTCTGATGTAACCTCTGAGGTGAGGACAGAGAGACTGCACTGTACTGTAACCTCTGATGTGTGAGGGACGGAGAGACTGCACTGTACTGTAACCTCTGATGTGTGAGGACAGAGAGACTGCACTGTACTGTAACCTCTGATGTGTGAGGACAGAGAGACTGCACTGTACTGTAACCTCTGATGTGAGGGACGGAGAGACTGCACTGTACTGTAACCTCTGTGTGAGGGACGGAGAGACTGCACTGTACTGTAACCTCTGATGTGTGAGGGACGGAGAGACTGCACTGTACTGTAACCTCTGATGTGTGAGGGACGGAGAGACTGCACTGTACTGTAACCTCTGAGGTAACCTCTGATGTGAGGGACGGAGAGACTGCACTGTACTGAACCTCTGGGAGGGACAGAGAGACTGCACTGTACTGTAACCTCTGAGGTGTGAGGGACGGAGAGAGACTGCAACCTCTGTGTGAGGGACTGTAACCTCTGATGTGTGAGGGACGGAGAGACTGCACTGTACTGTAACCTCTGAGGTGTGAGGGACAGAGAGACTGCACTGTACTGTAACCTCTGATGTGTGAGGGACGGAGAGACTGCACTGTACTGTAACCTCTGATGTGTGAGGGACGGAGAGACTGCACTGTACTGTAACCTCTGAGGTGTGAGGGACAGAGAGACTGTACTGTAACCTCTGATGTGTGAGGGACGGAGAGACTGCACTGTACTGTAACCTCTGATGTGTGAGGGACGGAGAGACTGCACTGTACTGTAACCTCTGAGGTGTGAGGGACAGAGAGACTGTACTGTAACCTCTGATGTGTGAGGACGGAGAGACTGCACTGTACTGTAACCTCTGATGTGTGAGGGACGGAGAGACTGCACTGTACTGTAACCTCTGATGTGTGAGGGACAGAGAGACTGCACTGTACTGTAACCTCTGATGTGTGAGGGACGGAGAGACTGCACTGTACTGTAACCTCTGAGGTGTGAGGGACAGAGAGACTGCACTGTACTGTAACCTCTGAGGTGTGAGGGACGGAGAGACTGCACTGTACTGTAACCTCTGAGGTGTGAGGGACAGAGAGACTGAGGTGTGAGGGACACTGTACTGTAACCTCTGAGGTGTGAGGGATGGAGAGACTGCACTGTACTGTAACCTCTGAGGTGTGAGGGACGGAGAGACTGCACTGTACTGTAACCTCTGAGGTGTGAGGGACAGAGAGACTGTACTGTACTGTAACCTCTGAGGTGTGAGGGACGGAGAGACTGCACTGTACTGTAACCTCTGAGGTGTGAGGGACAGAGAGACTGCACTGTACTGTAACCTCTGATGTGTGAGGGACGGAGAGACTGCACTGTACTGTAACCTCTGAGGTGTGAGGGACATAGAGACTGCACTGTAACCTCTGAGGTGTGAGGGACAGAGAGACTGTACTGTACTGTAACCTCTGAGGTGTGAGGGACAGAGAGACTGTACTGTACTGTAACCTCTGAGGTGTGAGGGACAGAGAGACTGTACTGTAACCTCTGAGGTGTGAGGGACAGAGAGACTGTACTGTACTGTAACCTCTGAGGTGTGAGGGACAGAGAGACTGCACTGTACTGTAACCTCTGAGGTGTGAGGGACAGAGAGACTGTACTGTACTGTAACCTCTGAGGTGTGAGGGACGGAGAGACTGCACTGTACTGTAACCTCTGAGGTGTGAGGGACAGAGAGACTGCACTGTACTGTAACCTCTGAGGTGTGAGGGACAGAGAGACTGCACTGTACTGTAACCTCTGAGGTGTGAGGGACAGAGAGACTGCACTGTACTGTAACCTCTGAGGTGTGAGGGACAGAGAGACTGCTGTACTGTAACCTCTGAGGTGTGAGGGACAGAGAGACTGTACTGTACTGTAACCTCTGAGGTGAGGTGTGAGGGTGTGAGGGACAGAGAGACTGTACTGTAACCTCTGAGGTGTGAGGGACAGAGAGAGTACTGTACTGTAACCTCTGAGGTGTGAGGACAGAGAGACTGTACTGTAACCTCTGAGGTGTGAGGGACAGAGAGACTGTACTGTACTGTAACCTCTGAGGTGTGAGGGACAGAGAGACTGCACTGTACTGTAACCTCTGAGGTGTGAGGGACAGAGAGACTGTACTGTACTGTAACCTCTGAGGTGTGAGGGACAGAGAGACTGTACTGTACTGTAACCTCTGAGGTGTGAGGGACAGAGAGACTGTACTGTACTGTAACCTCTGAGGTGTGAGGGACAGAGAGACTGTACTGTACTGTAACCTCTGAGGTGTGAGGGACAGAGAGACTGTACTGTACTGTAACCTCTGAGGTGTGAGGGACAGAGAGACTGTACTGTACTGTAACCTCTGCTGTATCAGCTGTTGGAGAAAAAGAGGGAGATGGTGGAAATGAGAACAGAAAAAAAGGGGATGGAGTAGAGGGAGAGAGTGGGGGAGGAAATGCATAACGAGGAGAGATGGAGCATCCTTTGAATTTTCTCTATTGAGAAATAGATGGTTTACATGGCCTGTTCACACACGTTGTACAGTTTTCATACCCAACAACTCCCCCTTGTTGTTCTGAGACTGAAATAATGCATGGTGCCTCCCCGGCAGTGGCCTGCCTCTTGCTATGCAGGAGGTTGGGTGGCTGTTTTTCTCTCCAGGATGGCAGGTATCTGATAACCGCGGCAGAATTCCAGTCTGACAGAGTACAGTAAACAAACATGTTGGGCCAGCTGAACAGCAAGTACCAAGGTGTAGCAAATGGCAAACAGTGGTGGTGGAGCCATCACTGTATTTGGTTCCTTGATCTGCATACACACTGAATGGGAAGGAGCTAGGGTTCAGGAGCTAGGGTTCAGGGGCTAGGGTTCAGGGGCTAGGGTTCAGGGGCTAGGGTTCAGGGGCTAGGGTTCAGGGGCTAGGGGTTGTTTTTGGACATGGTGTTTGTTCTCAGATGCCAGCTTGTTGCAGGATGAGTGATGATGTCACAGGAAGTGTGTGTCCCTGCCCTGTTCTCACAATTGGCCTTCTATCCCTCAGATTTGAAATGGTAATAGGAAGGATATCTTAGTCTAGAACACTGGTGCAGATTCATATAAAGTCTCTTTACATATTTAACCTTTCAAAGAATTGAAAAAAGTCCAATAAACGTATTGCATAAGTGCAATATATTTCTTCCACACGGACATCTCCAGGAATCTGTTTTCATGCTTGTTTTTGTTTTCTATTCACCATCATGTCTCCTTCTGGACGTCACACTTGAACCCACTTGTTTGTTCTCAGAAAAATCTCCTCTGCTTTATCTAAAACGGTTTCAAGGCGAATTCATGTTTTGGACTAGATTAGATGAGGTTTGATATGATTGAATGGAGGCCTGTTATTGTCTTTATCAACATGCTTAGCTGGGGCTTTTACATCTGACCACCATGACGGATGAATAAACATTAACAGGAGCTGATGGTGTGTCACATAAAAGGCTATTTCCTATGATAATTTCCATATGGCCATTTCTTTGTTAGTTGCCTGTTTGTTTCTGTCTGAAGGTTACATCGACATCGCTGCCCCTGATAACTTGATAACAGACTAATGCAATTTTAGGACACTGGCCTTTTCAATTCTTATAATCGAAAGAGGGGGAGCCCCGACTCGTACATCAACATTTATTTAATTACCTTAGGAGTCTGACTGAATACTCTGGTTTTGTGAAATCCTGTTGCGTCCAACTTAATATTTGCTGTGAATTGTTAACTGCAGTTGGTTAAATGGTTAAGAACAATGACGTAAGGATGTCATCGCCTTAACATTGAGATGAGTGTTGAGTCTTCTATGACCTTTGTGAACATTCATAGCAAACAAAGTGTTGGAAGTTCACTAGAGTCCTAGTTAACCCTTTCTCCCTGTTTCTCTCCAGGATGCCAGGCAGAGGTTCCGCACAGTGCTGGTTGAGGCCACGGTGAAGCTGGATGAGCTGGTCAAGAAGATTGGGAAGGCGGTGGAGGAGTCCAAACCCTACTGGGAGGCCCGGAGAGTGGCCAGACAGGTGAGATACCACTGGGTGGATAGGGGGACTACGGGCTGGGGGTCTTTGCTCATATTGTTCTAAGAAACAGTCCAAAATCTTTTATTCATTGGAAATGCTTTATTTGCCTAGTTCACATTCTATTTGCCTAGTTCACATTCTATTTGCCTAGTTCACATTCTATTTGCCTAGTTCACATTCTATTTGCCTAGTTCACATTCTATTTGCCTAGTTCACATTCTATTTGCCTAGTTCACATTCTATTTGCCTAGTTCACATTCTATTTGCCTAGTTCACATTCTATTTGCCTGGTTCACATTCTATTTGCCTAATTTAATTGAGATTCATTACAACCAGCACCATTGCATACTCTTTGATACCAGGTTGACTACCACATAATTTCTAAATACTGAGGGGGGTGGCTCTGTGTGAAGCTGTGATCTTGGTTCCCTTTTCTGCAAAGCCGTAGTTATTGTTAGAGGAGAGCTGCTTCCACCTGCTCATCTAGATAAGAGCCCTGCAGCTGTAAACAGTCAGAGAGGAATCGCTGCGACCAAACAAGACGGGAAAAGGTTTTTAAAGGTCAACCGTTCTTCACTTCTACTTTTATTTTGTTCCCTGTGGTGTTCTTGGCTCTGCTTTGTTCCTCTCATTCAGGCAACCTCTATATGGCTTCTTAATGAGAATGCAGCTTTGTGAGGTTGTGATTTACAGTGGGGCAAAAAAGTATTTAGTCAGCCACCAATTGTGCATGTTCTCCCACTTAAAAAGATGAGAGAGGCCTGTAATTTTCATCATAGTTACACTTCAATTTTAATTTTAATAATTTTTAATGAATTTATTTGCAAATTATGGTGGAAAATAAGTATTTGGTCACCTACAAACAAGCACGATTTCTGGCTCTCACAGACCTGTAACTTCTTCTTTAAGGGGCTCCTCTGTCCTCCACTCGTTACCTGTATTAATGGCACCTGTTTGAACTTGTTATCAGTATAGAAGACACCTGTCCACAACCTCAAACAGTCACACTCCAAACTCCACTATGGCCAAGACCAAAGAGCTGTCAAAGGACACCAGAAACAAAATTGTAGACCTGCACCAGGCTGGGAAGACTGAATCTGCAATAGGTAAGCAGCTTGGTTTGAAGAAATCAACTGTGGGAGCAATTATTGGGAAATGGAAGACATACAAGACCACTGATAATCTCCCTCGATCTGGGGCTCCACGCAAGATCTCACCCCATGGGGTCAAAATGATCACAAGAATGGTGAGCAAAAATCCCAGAACCACACGGGGGGACCTAGTGAATGACCTGCAGAGAGCTGGGACCAAAGTAACAAAGCCTACCATCAGTAACACACTACACCGCCAGGGACTCAAATCCTGCAGTGCCAGACATGTCCCCCTGCTTAAGCCAGTAAATGTCCATGCACGTCTGAAGTTTGCTAGAGAGCATCTGGAGGATCCAGAAGAGGATTGGGAGAATGTCATATGGTCAGATGAAACCAAAATATAACGTTTTGGTAAAAACTCAACTCGTCGTGTTTGGAGGACAAAGAATGCTGAGTTGCATCCAAAGAACACCATACCTACTGTGAAGCATGGGGGTGGAAACATCATGCTTTGGGGCTGTTTTTCTGCAAAGGGACCAGGACGACTGATCCGTGTAAAGGAAAGAATGAATGGGGCCATGTATTGTGAGATTTTGAGTGAAAACCTCCTTCCATCAGCAAGGGCATTGAAGATGAAACATGGCTGGGTCTTTCAGCATGACAATGATCCCAAACACACCGCCCGGGCAACGAAGGAGTGGCTTCGTAAGAAGCATTTCAATGTCCTGGAGTGGCCTAGCCAGTCTCCAGATCTCAATTCCATAGACAATCTTTGGAGGGAGTTGAAAGTCTGTGTTGCCCAGCAACAGCCCCAAAGCATCACTGCTCTAGAGGAGATCTGCATGGAGGAATGGGCCAAAATACCAGCAACAGTGTGTGAAAACCTTGTGAAGACTTACAGAAAACGTTTGACCTCTGTCATTGCCAACAAAGGGTATATAACAAAGTATTGAGATAAACTTTTGTTATTGACCAAATACTTATTTTCCACCATCATTTGCAAATAAATTCATTAAAAATCCTACAATGTGATATTCTGGATTTTTTTTCTCATTTTGTCTGTCATAGTTGAATTGTACCTATGATGAAAATTACAGGCCTCTCTCTTCTTTTTAAGTGGGAGAACTTGCACAATTGGTGGCTGACTTATGGAAAAGGGAAGTTATTCGAAGTTTGAGGATATTGGATTGTTTGAGTTCCTCTGTCTACCTTTCGCACATCTACTCAGCGGCGCAACTTTCACTGGGGACGGGGGGACATAACATCCCCCCCCCACACATTGACATATAAATAAAACACAGAAGGGGACATATTTGTATATGTTATGGTCTTGTGAAGGCCGGCTGAATTCTGGCAAAGCGTATGTTCTTTTATCTCAGCATGTCTACAGATTCTCCCTTCTCCCTGTTTTTGTTTGCTTGAAAATGTTGATACTGGAGACTGTTATCAGAAGAATCTGTGTAACCTAGCATTTGTAGCGGCTAAATTAATCAAAAAAGTTAGCTTATAACAGTGAACTTTTTTTGTGGGATACACATAAGGCAATTCTAGGTCTTGTGACATATTTTGGTTAAACTATCCCCAATTAAATAGAATTGCAACCCTCTGCATGCACAGTGCATTCTTCCATCACATGTACAGCTGATTCTCAAGATCTTGCACATTAATGAGATGCTATTGAGCCCTCACTACTGCACTGTCTGAGCCATGGACTACATGCTTTCTGGTAAGTTTTGATTACAATACTGGGTGGGGTGAATATATTTTATATGACATACATTATTTTTTGTTAACTAGTAAGTAGTAGCCTACAGCAAAGTGTGTTTAAATCATTTTGAACTTGTTAACAATTTCTGCTAGTTAGTTTTTGCTACCATGTGGGGTTTAGCTTGTTTGAGCCTGCTAACTGAAGTGTTAATTCACCTGTTTCCATACATGTTTCATTTTAAAACATTTATCTTACAAAGGAGTTGTTTAATCTAGCTGCTTAACTATTTATCTGTACATGGAATTGTATTTTTTTTTTTTAACCATTTTTATCTAATCTTTACAAGATAATGTCACAGGCACCATCTGACGTGTGGAGACATTTCACTGCAGCTAATGTAGAAGGAAAAGCTGTGTACATTTGCAAATATTGCGGAAAATCATATGTGAAGAATGCAAAAAAGATACAGAATCATCTGGCCACGTGCATAAAGTTCCATCAGCACTCACAACAAGCAACCTCTGACAAAAGTCCCTCTACTTCTATTTGAGGTGAAAATGATGAATCAGACACCTTATCGATAGCAACACCTCACAGATGTTTTTTTGACTCAATGGAGGAATGTAGTCAGAGAAATGCTGATGAATGTCTTGTTCAAGCGGTGTATGCAATTGGTTCACGTCTGATGCTCACAGGCAATGTGTATTGGAAGAAATGTCTGAATGTTCTTCGCCCAGCATTCACCCCTCCACCCAGACGTGCTTTATCTACTAATTTGCTGGATGCAGAGTTCAACAGAGTTCAATTGAAGGTCAAGCAAATCATAGAGAAAGCAGACTGTATTGCAATCATCTATGATGGGTGGTCGGATTTGCGTGGGCAAGCAATAATTAACTACATCATCTCCACCCCACACCCAGTATTCTACAAGAGCACAGACACAAGGGACAACAGACACACCAGTCTCTACATTGCAGATGAGCTGAAGGCAGTCATCAATGACCTTGTACCACAGAAGGTATTTGCACTGGTGACAGACAATGCTGCGAACATGAAGGCTGCTTGGTCTAAAGTGGAGGAGTCCTACCCTCACATCACACCCATCCTGTCTGATGTTCAGACTCTGTTTGCAGAAGTAAGAGAAGAAATCCGTACTGCCCTGTCTACTTCAGTGTTGCTCCAAGCAGAGGAAACTGCAGTTCTGAAATACATCAGAAAGCGTGAAGACTTCTGCCTGAAGCCCATACATGCCGCAGCATACATGTTGGACCCCAAGTATGCTGGCAAGAGCATCCTGTCTGGTGCAGAGATCAAAAAGGCCTATGGTGGCATCACTACCGTGTCTCACCACCTTGGCCTGGATGAGGGCAAGGTTCTTGGCAGTCTGGCGAAGTACACTTCCAAGCAAGGGCGTGGAAAATTTTAGGCTTTTTGAGCCTGACAACGAGCCATCCTCAACAAGGTTGGAAAGTGACAGTGAAGATGAGGCCTCAGAGTCATATGTTCAAGTGGTGGTCCAGGGAGAAGCCTGAGAGGAAGACAACCAAAGCTTTAGATTCTAGACTATCATTTTATGTTGAAAATGTTTTTGGGAGATGCGATGGATCATTGGGAATCATTCAATATTCCCTTTTGTTGTTCAGTGAAATCATCCCATGTGAAGAGTCAGCTCATTTAATTAAAGTTCAATTCGTAACTAAATTGTTTTATTTCTATTGGAAGGATTTAATCATTTGCAATTATGTGTCACGGCCGTCGTCAGGGCGTGACAGTATCCCTGAACCTATAGGGGAGGGTCTGGGTGGGCATCTATACACGGTGGCACCTCTGGTGCGGGACGTAGACCCCGCTCCACTCTGGCTCATCCCAATTTGGTGGAACCACTGGTGCGGGGACCCCCGTTGCCGACCCCGGACTGGGGACCCTCACTGCGGGCCCCGGACTGGGGATCCTCGTTGCGGGCCCTGGACTGGGAACCCTCGTTGCTGGGACCCTCGTTGCGTGCCCCGGACTGGGGACCCTCGTTGCGGGCCTCGGATTGGGAACCCTCGTTGCGGATCCCGGACTGTGGATCATCACTGATGGGAGGAGACGTATATGCAGCCTGGTTCTGGGAGCAGGCACAGGATGACCCGGGCTGTGGGGGAGCACTGGAGATCTGGTGCTTATCCCTGGCACCAGTCTTTCAGGCTGAATGCCCACTTTAGCCCGGCACCTCCCGAGTGCAGGCACAGGTGAACCGGGCTGTGGGGGAGCACTGGAGATCTGGTGCTTATCCCTGGCACCAGTCTTTCAGGCTGAATGCCCACTTTAGCCCGGCACCTCCCGAGTGCAGGCAAGGTGAACCGGGCTGTGGGGGAGCACTGGAGATCTGGTGCTTAACACGTGCACCTCTCCTTTTGGCTGAATGCCCACTTTAGCCCGGCACGGGCAGAGCGCAGGGATAGGACGCACTGAGCAGTCGCAGCGCACCGGAGACAGTGCGTAGAGCCGGCGATGGATACACTGGGCAGAAACGGCGCACCGGAGACCAAGAGCGCTGAGCTGGCACAATCCGCCCTGGCTGGATGCCCATTCTTGTTTGGCACTTGCGGAGAGCTGGCTCCGAGCGCACCGGGCTGTGCATGCGCACTGGAGACACTGTGCGATGGTTTGCCTCCTCATATCGCCACCGCTCCTCCTTCGCTGCCTTTACTTCCTCCTTTGGACGGCGATACTCCCCAGCCTGCCTCCAGGATCCCTTACCGTCCAGGATCTCCTCTTATGTCCAGGAGTCCCTTTCTTCATCGTTAAAGGAAGACCAAAGCGCAGCGTGTTGAACGTACATTTCTTTTTATTTAAGATAAATGTTGCCAACAAAACAACAAATAACAAAAACGACCGTGACGCTTAACAGGAATATAGTGCCCCTGACAAAGTCAACTTCCCACAAACACAAAAGGGAAAAAGGCTGCCTAAGTATGATTCCCAATCAGAGACAACAATAGACAGCTGTCCCTGATTGAGAACCATACCCGGCCAAAACAAAGAAATACAAAAACATAGAAAATAGAACATAGAATGCCCACCCAAATCACACCCTGACCAAACCAAAATAGAGGGCTTGACATTATGTCTACTTATCATAATGTTAAAGGTTTATGTTTCTGTCTCCATATGATATGGTAAATATATCCAATGAATCACTAGATTTGATTTATTACAAGATTAAGGGTATACTGTGCAACTTTCATAAGGTGTGGGTGTCTCATATGGGATACTTTATGACGAAATAGGTCTGTATTGAAAACCCAAGATATTTTTTAGTCGAGCAGTTGCAAATAGACTGTGTATTTCATTGGCACACGAGACACCGGTCTGATTTACGCCGGTCTTAGTGGACTAATCCATTGAGGAGGCTGCTGGGATGGCACGGTCCAAGAATATGGGGATTGTGGCTCAGATGCACAAGGCACATCACTTTCCAGAATGCTCTCTCTCCAGCCATTTCATGGGTATTCATTGTTTCAGAACTTCATTGTGTGCATTGTTTGCTGTGTCTATCAATTCCCCATTACATATATCACCAGTAGTAGTCTACATTTACCATTAATTCATATCATTTCTAATCTGCAATGTTTGTTTGCGGTAATTTCTGTTAATGCATTGAATATATTTTAATTACAGTCATTTATTGTTCTTATTTTCGGAGTGGATGTGTGAACTCACAACCTAATGCTACACTTGTGAGAAACACGTTTATTTCAATCCATTTACGAGTTTTGTCAATGTATTCATCGTCTTTTGTTTGAAATGCTCCTGTCAACTAAGGATGCACACCTGATTATGCATATTGATAGAAGTAGGACTAATCTACCTGGCCTGCACACAAATATAGGCTCATAAATGTTCCTATAATGAGCTGTGGAGCTTCTCCCAGTAATTATTCTTCACCTCAAACAGCAAGTAAACAAAGTCTATTTTTAGAATCAATTGAGAATGACAAAAGTTCCTCAAAGTATTTTAACAATATTTCCAGCTCTTTCCCTTTCGATAAACACTTGACATGAAAGTGAAAAATGTAAAGCTCTGATCCAGTGGAAATGTCATAAAATACTTGATTACTTCATATCCCTTGCACAAAGGGCCTACAGCTGTGTCTGTCCTGAGCTCACTGGTGCGGGAAACTCTGAGGGCCCAGAATATTTTATACAATGTTTCAAGTTTGCTAGCATGAGTTTCTGGGTGACCCAGTTGATAGTTGATACAATGTTTCAAGTTTGTTGCAGACAGGGCATGAGTAGCCAATGTGATTTATAGGATATTTATTTTTATCAGGATATTAGGATAGGATATGATATTTTCTACCTGCAGGCTGCAATGTTTTTATGTGTCGGCTTTATGTATGCTATTTTTACATAATTGGCAATGGCCATAAAAGTAACTTTTAGATTTTTATCATTTTCATTTAGATTTGGATAGAATGTAGATTAACCACAGACGATGATTTTGAGATTCAAAGACTTATACATGAAACTGTTCCATGAAAATGTGCATATGAAAATCATGACTAGCACGCAGATTGGTAGAAAGGGTAAGATAAATTGGCCCTCCTAATGGAAAAGATTGCAGAGTGCTGGTGTAGCCTATTACCGGCAATTTCAGGAGCTCCTGCGAAGTGGGCGCAGCAAGGAAAATAAATAGTTTAGTTTTTTTCTGGCTAGGCAATCTTGATCTCTGGCTCTCTCTTGAGTCATTTGTGTGTCTTAATTATTTAATCAAACAGTCTGCTTAAAGCATCAAACAAGTTCAGTACATATACAGTTGAAGTCAGAAGTTTACATACACGTAGTTGGAGTCATTATAACTCGTTTTTCAACCACTCCACAAATTTCTTGTTAACAAACTATAGTTTTGGCAAGTTGGTTAGGACATCTACTTTGTGTATGACACAAGTAATTTTTCCAACAATTGTTTACAGAAAGATTATTTCACTTATAATTCACTGTATCACAATTCCAGTGGGTCAGAAGTTTACATACACTAAATTGACTGTGCCTTTAAACAGCTTGGAAAATTCCAGAAAATGATGTCATGGCTTTAGAAGCATCTGTTAGGCTAATTGACATCATTTGAGTCAATTGGGGGTGTACCTGTGAATGTATTTCAAGGCCTATCTTCAAACTCAGTGCCTCTTTGCTTGACCATCATGGGGAAATCTAATGAAATCAGCCAAGACCTTAGAAAATAAATTGTAGACCTCCACAAGTCTGGTTCATCCTTGGGAGCAATTTCCAAATGCCTGAAGGTACCATTTTCATCTGTACAAACAATAATACGCAAGTATAAACACCATGGGACCACGCAGCCGTCATACCGCTCAGGAAGGAGACGCGTTGTGTTGCCTAGAGATGAATGTACTTTGGTGCGAAAAGTGCAAATAAATCTCAGAACAACAGCAAAGGACCTTGTGAAGATGCTGGAGGAAACGGGTACAAAAGTATCTGTATCCACAATAAAACAAGTCCTATATCGACATAACCTAAAAGTCCGCTCAGCAAGGACATACCCACTGCTCCAAAACTGCCATAAAAAAAGCCAGACTACGGTTTGCAACTGCACATGGTGACAAAGATCGTACTTTTTGGAGAAATGTCCTCTGGTCTGATGAAACAAAAATAGAACTGTTTGGCCATAATGATCATCGTTATGTTAGGAAGAAAAAGGGGGAAGCTTGCAAGCCGAAGAACACCATCCCAACCGTGTAGCACGGGAGTGGCAGCATCATCAGGGTTGCATTGCTGCAGGAGGGACTGGTGCACTTCACAGAATAGATGGCATCATGTGGCAGGAAACGTATGTGTATATATTGAAGCTACATCTCAAGACATCAGTCAGGAAGTTAAAGCTTGGTCGCAAATGGACAATGACCCCAAGCATACTTCCAAAGTTGTGACAATATAGCTTAAGGACAACTAAGTCAAAGTTTTGGAGTGGCCATCACAATGCCCTGACCTCAATCCCATAGAATTTGTGGACAGAACTGAAAAAGCGTGTGCGAGCAAGAAGGCCTACAAACCTGACTCAGTTACACAAGCTCTGTCAGGAGCAATGGGCCAATTTCCACCACACTTATTGTGGGAAGCATGTGAAAGGCTACTCGAAACTTTTGACCTAAATTACACAATTTAAAGGCAATGCTACCAAATACTAATTGAGTGTATGTAAACTTCTGACCCACTGGGAATGTGATGAAAGAAATAAAAGCTGAAATAAATCATTCTCTCTATTATTATTCTGACATTTCACATTGCTAAAATAAAGTGGTAATCCTAACTGACCTAAGACAGGGAATTTTTACTAGGATTAAATGTCAGGAATTGTGAAAACTGAGTTTAAATGTATTTGGCTAAGGTGTATGTAAACTTAAGACTTCAACTGTAGTTGATTTTATTAAAACACATAGGGTGTGTGTATATATAACAAAATGCACGTTTTAAAATTTCATCCAATCAATTGGTCGAAAGAAAAGACTAATCTTCGTTGACCAATATTTTTTGTTGGTGACAGCCCTAGTAGAAATGCATAAAACTAGCTTTAGATGCCCAGGTTATGTCCCCCTCACTTCTAAAACCAAAGTTGCGCCCCTGCATCTACTGGCCCAGTTATATCACTGAAAGCAATGGTATGAAGCCATGATGTGTTCAGGGGTTCAATAAGAGTTTGGCACATACTTGCTCTTATTTACAGACTAGGTTGGCAGGTATCTTAATTATGAACAACTGCAGGGCTCACTTGTCTGTCATACTATGCTGAGCTCTGCAACAAGAAGTCAGTGGGACCTGACTGCATAGGGCGATTCTAGGGCACTGGTCTCACATACGAACACACACACACACACACACACACACACACACACACACACACACACACACAGGTCTTACACACGACACACACACACACACACACACACACACACACACACACACACACACACACACCACACACACACACACCACAGGTCTCATCGATCTGTGGTGTGGTTGGGAGCATTACAAAGTGGTTGAGGTTGAAATTGGTTAGTGGTGCGGTAAATGGCTGCCTCTCTAACATGGTTGAGTTAATCAACCTCACAGTGGTGACTGGAGCAGAGCCCTTCTTAACACAGCAGTACTGAATCAATTATGCAACATAAACACTCTTCCTCTCTTTCCCTATCTTCCGATTCCTCTATACTCTATCTTCCTCTGTCTTCCTCCTCTTCTATTGAAATGTATCTCCACCTCCGTCTCTCCATTCTCCGTCAGTGGGTGAGCATGTACACAATGTTGAACTTGAATCATGGTTTGCCCAGAGGGGTGGAAATTCTCTATCTCTCTGTTTTGTTGAAGTAGCCTACATGAGCAATACATTATCAATTGCTTTAGAAGGTTAATGATAAGGTACACAGGGAGTGGCAGCGCTGTGGAAAAATGCTCTTGACCATCACTGTTTTGCATAACAAAACAATAGATGGTCACATACCTTAGATGTTGAGAAGACTTGCTAGTATATCCTGAGATAGTAGGTGTCACAAGTAAAGGTCGACCGATTAATCGGAATATCCGATTAATTAGGGCCGATTTGAAGCTTTCATAACAATCCAAAATCGTTTTTTTTGGACAACGATTTGACCGTTTTTTTTACACCTTTATTTAACTAGGCAGGTCAGTTAAAGAACACATTCTTACTTTCAATGACGGCCTAGGAACAGTGGGTTAACTGCCTCGTTCAGGGGCAGAAGGACAGATTTTTACCTTGTCAGCTCGGGTGATTCAATCTTGCAACCTTACAGTTATTAACTAGTCCAACGCACTAACCACCTGATTACATTGCACTCCACGAGGAGACTGCCTGTTACGCGAATGCAGTAAGCCAAGGTAAGTTGCTAGCTAGCATTGAATGGTGCGTATCATTGCTCCAATGTGTACCTAACCATAAACATCAATGCCTTTCTTAAAATCAATACACAGAAGTATGTATTTTTAAACCTGCATATTTAGCTAATGAAATCCAGGTTAGCAGGCAATATTAACCAGGTGAAATTGTGTCACTTCTCTTGCGTTCATTGCACGCAGAGTCAGTGTATATGCAACAGTTTGGGCTGCCTAATTTGCCAGAATTTTACTTAATTATGACATAACATTGAAGGTTGTGCAATGTAACAGGAATATTTAGACTGGATGCCATCCGTTAGATAAAATACGGAACGGTTCCGTATTTCACTGAAAAAATAAACGTCTTATTTTCGAGATGATAGTTTCCGGATTCGACCATATTAATGACCTAAGGCTCGTATTTCTGTGTGTTATCATGTTATAACTAAGTCTATGATTTGATAGAGCAGTCTGACTGAGCGATGGTAGGCAGGCTCGTAAGCATTCATTCAAACAGCACTTTTGTGCGTTTGCCAGCAGCTGTTTATGACTTCAAGCCTATCAACTCCTGAGATTAGGCTGGTGTAACCGATGTGAAATGGCTAGCTAATTAGCGGGGTGCACGCTAATAGCGTCTCAAACGTCACTCGCTCTGAGACTTGGAGTAGTTGTTCCCTTTGCTCTGCATGGGTAACGCTGCTTCGAGGGTGGCTGTTGTCGTTGTGTTCCTGGTTCGAGCCCAGGTAGGAGCGAGGAGAGGGACGGAAGCTATACTGTTACACTGGCAATACTAAAGTGCCTATAAGAACATCCAATAGTTTATAGGTTAATGAAATACAAATGGTATAGAGAGAAATAGTCCTATAATTCCTAGAATAACTACAACCGAAAACTTCTTACCTGGGAATATTGAAGTCTCAGGTTAAAAGGAAACACAAGCTTTCATATGTTCTCATGTTCTGAGCAAGGAACTTAAACGTTAGCTTTCTTACATGGCACATATTGCACTTTTACTTTCTTCTCCAACACTTTGTTTTTGCATTATTTAAACCAAATTGAACATGTTTCATTATTTATTTGAAGCTAAATTGATTTTAATTGATGTATTAAGTTAAAATAAGTGTTCATTCAGTATTGTTGTAATTGTCATTATTACAAAAAAAAAAAATTGTCCGATTTAATCGGTATCGGGTTTTATTGGTCCTCCAATAATCGATATCGGCGTGGAAAAATCATAATCGGTCGAACTCTAGTCACAAGTTAATGGTTGACTGCGCTTGTAAGTGGATCAGAGACAGCTTGACTCGGCCAGAAAGCTTGGGTACCCTGAACTTTCTTTGACAGCTCCCATTTTTAAAGTGCCGAATCAGAGTGCCTCGATTGCTGCAGTCACCGGCAGTGTAAAATGATGAAAAGTGCTTTTCTTATACCTCATGAAATATGTATCGTTTCGTTCTCGTTAACCTCAGCGTTTAAGAGTGTGAATTGACAAAAAGTAGACCAGTCAAAATTTAGAATTGGGATTGGAATTTGGTTTACTTTCTGATCTAACTGGAATTGAAACGGAATTGACCCCAACCCTGGTTAGCATTAAACATTGAAGTCCTATTGCCCTTCCCCCTCGGCTGCCCCATTTTGTCTAGAGAGTAGGTGCAGCTAGTAGGAGGAAAGGTGGAACAATAGAGAGGAGGAGAATGGTGATGGTGATGTGTTGTGGCTGGTGCAAGGTTTGGGCACAGTCTACCTCCCCCCTCTATCTCGCCCCCTCCCTCTCTCTCTCGCTCCTGCACGGCCCGTTACCGACAGTGATTATTACCACACAGTGCACAGTCGAGATCGTCTCAGCCACTGGCTGCCTCAGTTATCTAACCGCAGTTTGTCTACAGTTGGGAAGAACAAAGGTGAGACGGATAATGAGAGAGAGGAGGAGAGATGCCTGAGGTCCAGAACAGAGGAGACCGACTGTGGATATGTCTGTGAGATTAGTTATGAACTGACCTCCGTGATGACCGTAGATTGAACAGATGTGGGGCTTAGTGGTTTATGGCTGGGGGAGGAAAGCAATGAAAATCCTTCAGGCCTGGAGGAGATCATCCAGTAGATTGGTTGGATTTGAAACAGCTGGAATAGATTCAGACTGGGGGAGACAGCTGTCTCCAGCTGATGTATGGGATTGTTCTCTGGCTCTGAATCAAGAGCAGATGGATCACAGCTACAATAGAGACTCTATAGGTCCCTGCACATCTTTGTCAGAGGCTGGGGGCTCTAATACATCAACCTGTCACCGTAGTGTCTGGGATAAAGAAAAAGGACTGGGAGAGAGTTTGTAGGAATTGATATGGTCTTGAGTTTCTGTCATACTGTAATCATTGCATTTTATTACAATCCCAACATGCATTATTGCAGTGCAAGAAGAATGTTGTCATGTCCTGCCCTGGAAAGCTACTGGCTCTGGTAGAATAGAGAACCTTGTCCCAGACAGTCTCCTTCACCACCACAGTAACTCAGTTCCATGTATTACAGAACAGCTAGTATATCCCTGAGGGTATGGAGATTGGGTTAAGACGGTTAGTGTCATTTTGTAATCCTGAAAAGTCAAGAGACCATCTGTGGCCTGTCTCTTTCTCTGTCTTTTTTCCCCCTGTGGAGAGAGGTTTTGGCAGGCTTATAGCACAGAGCGGATGAGGGTCATGGGTAGAGGTCGACCGATTATGATTGTTCAATGCTGATACCGATACAGATTATTGGAGGACCATAAAAAGCCGATGCCGATTAATCGGCAGATTTTTATATACACTGCTCAAAAAAATAAAGGGAACACTAAAATAACACATCCTAGATCTGAATGAATGAAATATTCTTATTAAATACTTTTTTCCTTACATAGTTGAATGTGCTGACAACAAAATCACACAAAAATGATCAATGGAAATCAAATTTATCAACCCATGGAGGTCTGGATTTGTAGTCACACTCAAAATTAAAGTGGAAAACCACACTACAGGCTGATCCAACGTTGATGTAATGTCCTTAAAACAAGTCAAAATGAGGCTCAGTAGTGTGTGTGTGAGGCCTCCACGTGCCTGTATGACCTCCCTACAACGCCTGGGCATGCTCCTGATGAGGTGGTGGATGGTCTCCTGAGGGATCTCCTCCCAGACCTGGACTAAAGCATCCGCCAACTCCTGGACAGTCTGTGGTGCAACGTGGCGTTGGTGGATGGAGCGAGACATGATGTCCCAGATGTGCTCAATTGGATTCAGGTCTGGTGAACGGGCGGGCCAGTCCATAGCATCAATGCCTTCCTCTTGCAGGAATTGCTGACACACTCCAGCCGCATGAGGTCTAGCATTGTCTTGCATTAGGAGGAGCCCAGGGCCAACCGCACCAGCATATGGTCTCACAAGGGGTCTGATGATCTCCTCTCGGTACCTAATGGCAGTCAGGCTACCTCTGGCGAGCACATGGAGGGCTGTGCGGCACCCCAAAGAAATGCCACCCCACACCATGACTGACCCACCGTCAAACCAGTCATGCTGGAGGATGTTGCAGGCAGCAGAACGTTCTCCACGGCGTCTCCAGACTGTCACGTCTGTCACATGTGCTCAGTGTGAACCTGCTTTCATCTGTGAAGAGCACAGGGCGCCAGTGGCGAATTTGCCAATCTTGGTGTTCTCTGGCAAATGCCAAACGTCCTGCACGGTGTTGGGCTGTAAGCACAACCCCCACCTGTGGACGTCGGGCCCTCATACCACCCTAATGGAGTCTGTTTCTGACCGTTTGAGCAGACACATGCACATTTGTGACCTGCTGGAGGTCATTTTGCAGGGCTCTGGCAGTGCTCCTACTGCTCCTCCTTGCACAAAGGCGGAGGTAGCGGTCCTGCTGCTGGGTTGTTGCCCTCCTACGGCCTCCTCCACGTCTCCTGATGTACTGGCCTGTCTCCTGGTAGCGCCTCCATGCTCTGGACACTACGCTGACAGACACAGCAAACCTTCTTGCCACAGCTCGCATTGATGTGCCATCCTGGAAGAGCTGCACTACCTGAGCCACTTGTGTGGGTTGTAGACTCCATCTCATGCTACCACTAGAGTGAAAGCACCGCCAGCATTCAAAAGTGACCAAAACATCAGCCAGGAAGCATAGGAACTGAGAAGTGGTCTGTGGTCACCACCTGCAGAACCACTCCTTTATTGGGGGAGTCTTGCTAATTGCCTATAATTCCCACCTGTTGTCTATTCCATTTGCACAACAGCATGTGAAATTGATTGTCAATCGGTGTTGCTTCCTAAGTGGACAGTTTGATTTCACAGAAGTGTGATTGACTTGTAATAATCACAATTACAACAATACTGAATGAACACTTTTGTTTTAACTTAATATAATACATACATAAAAATCTATTTAGTCTCAAATAAATGAATAAATAATAATGAAACCTGTTCAATTTGGTTTAAAAAACAAAAACACAGTGTGGGAGAAAAAATTCTAATATGTGCCATGTAAAAAAGCTAACTTTAAGTTCCTTGCTCAGAACATGAGAACATATGAAAGCTGGTGATTCCTTTTAACATGAGTCTTCAATATTCCCAGGTAAAACGTTTTAGGTTGTAGTTATTAGAGGAATTATAGGATTATTTCTCTCTATACCATTTGTATTTCATATACCTTTGACTATTGGATGTTCTTATAGGCACTATGGTATTGCCAGCCTCATCTCGGGAGTTGATAGGCTTGACGTCATAAACAGGGCTGTGCTTCAAGCATTGGGAAGAGCTGCTGGCAAATGCAGGAAAGTGCTGTTTGAATGAATGCTTAAGAGCCTGCTGCTGCCTTCCACCGCTCAGTCAGACTGCTCTATCAAATATCAAATCATAGACTTAATTATAATATAATAAAACACACAGAAATACAAGCCTTAGGTCATTAATATGGTCACATCCGGGAAACTATCATTTCGAAAACAAAACGTTTATTCTTTCAGTGAAATACGGGACCGTTCCTTACTTTATTGAACGTGTGGCATCCCAAGTCTAAATATTGCTGTTAAATTTTACAACATTCAATGTTATGTCATAATTATGTACAATTCTGGCAAATTAAATATTATTATTATTATATAAATTAATTATGGTTTTTGTTAGGAAGAAATGGTCTTCACACAGTTCGCAACGAGCCAGGCGGCCCAAACGGCTGCATATACCCTGACTCTGTTGCACAGTACGCAAGAGAAGTGACACAAGTTAATATTGCTTGCTAACATGAATTTCCTTTAACTAAATATGCAGGTTTAAAAAAATATACTTGTGTATTAATTTTAAGAAAGGCATTGATGTTTATGGTTCGGTACATTTGTGCAACAACAGTGCTTTTTTCGCAAATGTGCTTGTTAAATCAATCATCACCCGTTTGGTGAAGTAGGCTGTGATTCAATGATAAATTAACAGGCACCTCATTGATTATTTGCAACGCAGGACAAACTAGTTAAACTAGTAATATCATCAACCATGCGTAGTTAACTAGTGATTATGATTGATTGTTTTTTATAAAATAAGTTTAATGCTAGCTAGCAACTTACCTTGGCTCCTTGCTGCACTCGCGTAACAGATGGTCAGCCTGCCACGCAGTCTCCTCGTGGAGTGCAATGTAATCGGCCATAATCGGTGTCCAAAAATGCAGATTACCGATTGTTATGAAAACTTGAAATCGGCCCTAATTAATCGGCCATGCCGAGGCCATGCCATCGCTACTCTGGATGGTTCTGACTTAGAGTATGTAGACAACTACAAATACCTAGGTGTCTGGCTAGACTGTAAACTCTCCTTCCAGACTCACATTAAGCATCTCCAATCCAAAATTAAATCTAGAATCGGCTTCCTATTTTGCAACAAAGCATTCTTCACTCATGCTGCTAAACATACCTTCGTAAAATTGACCATCCTACCGATCCTCGACTTAGGCGATGTCATCTATAAAATAGCCTCCAACACTCTACTCAACAAATTGGATGCAGTCTATCACAGTGCCATCCGTTTTGTCACCAAAGCCCCATATTCTACCCACCACTGTGACCTGTATGCTCTCGTTTGCTGGCTCTCGCTTCATACTTGTCACCAAACCCATTGGCTCCAGGTCATCTACAAGTCTGTGCTAGGTAAAGCCCCGCCTTATCTCAGCTCACTGGTCACCATAGCAGCACCCACCCGTAGCACGCGCTCCAGCAGGTATATCTCACTGGTCACCCCCAAAGCCAACACCTGCTTTGGCCGCCTTTCTTTCCAGTTCTCTGCTGCCAATGACTGGAACAACCTGCAAAAATCACTGAAGCTGGAGACAGAGCAGCTCACAGATCACTGCACCTGTACATAGCCCATCTGTAAACAGCCCATCCAACTACCTCATCCCCATACTGTATTTATTTATTTATCTTGCTCCTTTGCACCCCAGTATCTCTAATTGCATTCATCTTCTGCACATCTGCCATTCCAGTGTTTAATTTTTATATTGTAATTACTTCGCCACCATGGCCTATTTATTGCCTTACCTCCCTTATCTTACCTCATTTGCACTCACTGTATATAGACGTTTCTTTGTTCTACTGTATTATTGATTGTATGTTTCTTTATTCCATGTGTAACTGTGTTGTTGTATGTATCGAACTGCTGTGCTTTATCTTGGCCAGGTCACAGTTGTAAATGAGAACTTGTTCTCAACCAGCCTACCTGGTTAAATAAAGGTGAAATAAAGTTTAAAAAAATAATTGTTCGACCTCTAGACATGGGGGCTAGAATGGGATGGAGGGAAGGATGGCGAGGGGGAGCAGAGACAAGGTTGTGGCCGTGTGCTGGAGCCATGCTCTGTCCTCCTGGGAAGTGTGCGGCCAGCCTGTCCTGTGGTGTCCAGCCTGTGGTGCATGTTGATGCTGGTCAGCCCTGGTTACATCACTGCTTCAGTAAGCAGGACTGGAGTTGCTTTAATAATGGCATCTCAGCTTGACAATGACTCAATACAGCTGTGTGTGCGTGTGCGTGTGTGTGTGTGTCTCTCTCAGAAGGGGCAGACTGGAACCTGGAATTGGCCCATTTATTTTCTCAAGGCCCCCACACCAGCCCATTTCTTTCCCCATTATTAGCCAGATAATTATCATATTGCGCTAAAAACCCAAGTTAGACAGGCTCACTGTGCTAAAAATGGACCAGTCCATCTGGCATTTCAGGCAGCGGTCCTGGGTGTCAATGCTTGCTGTCCATGCCTGCAGCCATGGAACATCGTATGAGTGTGCTGAGGAATCCAAGAGGCAGCTGTTCATTACAAGTGGTGCTTCAGCACATTAGACGTGGACTAGAACACTGAAGTTAAGCAATGGTTAGGCAACCACTTGGAACAAGTGGCTTGCATCTCCATGTCTGTGTCTGAACACTGTTGCTCCTTCACTTTGCCTCAGAGGTAACATTCAGACTGGCCTGATCGATGTACAGCTTCTAGGTTGTTGTAGCATCAGACCGTGAAGCATGATGAAGACGAGCTCTCCCTGAGTCATGTGCGGTCTAACTACTTCTCCAGGATTAACTCTGTGGGTCTCTGACATATCTAGGCCAGTCACAATATGTTTGTGTCTCACAGCAAAATGAACAGTCTCAATTGGGACACAATTAAGGCCAAGGCTAGCGAAGCGTGACTGACTGCAGAGATGCACGTTTACTATCTGACTGTAAATCATTGACCTCCAATTGAAAAGGCCCTTTTCACTCAATTTCACTCCCTTTACATCAAGATGAATTGCCCTGCTTAACTGAGGAGATCGATTAAATCCGTTACTTCTCACTTCTAGCTGTGGCTGTGTTCTCTTTGACGGCTGATACTTTTTGACGGCTGATACTTTTCCAGTGTTGATAGTCTGCTGAGAAATGTTTAGCTGAAACTCTCTGGTCTTTGAAGTCTTGGCACGTCTTGTCAAATGTAGATGAAGATTATAGGAATGCTTTATATTTCAACGCTTCTCTTAAATGCGTGCAGCCATGGAGGCAAGCGTGAATATGTAGCAAAGAGATGTTTATCTGAACATGTGCCGGTTAACCAAATGAATACTCTGTTAGGGCTCCGAAGAGCGCCAGCTCGGAATAATTTAAAGGCTGTGTAGAGAGGGATCCAATTTTCTTATGCACAAAGAGAAAGTGTGGTCTTATTATGAAGTTCTACTTTACTTACAGTTGAGTGTGCACACGTTGGTGCTTGTTTAATTTAAAATATGAGTAGGGCTGTAATGGGAAATGATTTGATGAATTATTTTGGGGTATTTGAGTTACTGTGGATATGGACTGATATGTAATAACATGATTGTATGTGGAGGATGAGGGCTGCAGTAGATTGTATGTGGAGGATGAGGGCTGCAGTAGATTGTATCTGTGGGGAGATGCAGACAGAAGCATTCCCTTGGGGAAGGGAAAAAGGAGTTTACCATGAATGTTTAAGTACCATATTTAATGAAGCCGTTTGGCGCCTGTTACTCTATCATTATCTGATGTAACTATGTACTGATGATCTTACCTTTGACCTGTATCAAATGTCTGCCAAGTGTTGAATGTTGTGTAAAGTCCAGACAGGATTCGAGCACACACTGATAATGGATCTGTGACACTGTGTGATTCTGTAGCATCCGATGTTGTGACTTCCTACAAGCCCCCTGGTATTTACAGAACATTCGGTGCTGTGTGATTAATATAGACATATTCTCTGCTCCTATTCCGGAGGCGTCTCCCTGATGCAACTTGTAATAAACCGGATTGATTTGTAATTGATTTGATTTATGTCCGCTCTCCTTTTTGATCACCTGGAAATCCCTGTTACAAGGACCTATGAAGTATCTGTGTGATGTAGACCTTATGATCTATTTATATAGACAGAAACTGCAGTGGAAATGCAGAGTTGATGTGGTATTACCATCCTTATAGAGGCCAAATATACCCCGGTGGAAAGTTTGAAACCACAGTCCTTTACAGTCCTTGGAGAGGACAGTGAATAACAACAACAATTCAATGGAATGTGCTGAATAAATAGACTAATGCCTCCTCTCCCCTCCACCTCTCATCCTCCCTAATAATCCGTCTATCTCTCCCTTTTCCCTCCGGTTATGAGTTTCCTCAGAGGCCCAGCTTTGAAAGGTGTCTGAGAAATTATGCCCTAGTCTTGATGTTGGCTGGACAGTTTAAATGTTGTTGTTTTTTACACCATCACTGTGCAGCTGAACATGAAGGGTAAAGATGGGATGAGTAGAGAATAGAATGATGGATCACGGTGGCAGCAGGACTGAACTGGTGATGGGGAGAGGAGTAGGCAGAGGAGAGATGGATTAAGGAGAAGGGATGGGTTGCCAAGCATTTATAGTGGAGCAGGTGTACAGCAGTAGGCCTGCTGTGAGAAGTCTCTCTTTTGGAATTCTGTTCATCTGCAGTATACAGTAGGAACAGAACACTACTAAATACTAATACATGTACTTATATATTCATTGTCATGCCGTGTGTGTAGGTGGCAGGGAAGTCAGGCGCAGGACAATCAAACTTGGTATAATGGAGTAGTTTAATAACGTAAAACAAAAACTCCAAAACCAAAGTACATAATAAAAATAAATGTGGGTACAAGAACCCGTCACGCACCAATCAATAAACCACAAGCCTAACAATAAACAATCTCTGACAAATACACAACAAAGACAAAACCAATGGAAAATGAAACGTGGATCAATGATGGCTGGAAGACCGGTGACGTCAACCGCCGAACACCGCCCGAACAAGGAGAGGCATCGACTTCGGCAGAAGTCATGACATTTATACAGTGCATTTGAAAAGTATTCAGATCCCTTAACTTTTTCCACATTTTGTTACGTTACAGCCTTATTCTAATATGTATTAAATCCCCCCCCCCAATCCATCTATACACAATACCCGATAATGACAAAGCAAAAACAGATTTTTTTGAACATTTTGCAAATTTATTAAAAATGAAAAACTGATATCACATTTACATAAGTATTCAGACTCTTTACTCAGTACTTTGTTGAAGCACCTTTGAGGATATATTTGTGGAGTTTCTCCCATTCTTCTCTGCAAATCCTCTCAAGCTCTGTCAGGTTGGGTGGGGAGTGTCGCTGCACAGCCCTTTTCAGGTCTCTCCAGATATGTTCGATCAGGTTCATGTCCGGGCTCTGGCTGGGCCACTCAAGGACATTCAGAGATCTGTTCCGAAACCACTCCTGTGTTGTCTTGGCTGTGTGCTTAGGTTCATTGTCCTGTTGGAAGGTGAACCTTCGCCCCAGTTTGAGGTCCTGAGCACTCTGGAGCAGGTTTCCATCAATGATCTCTCTGTACTTTGCTCCATTCGTCTTTCCCTCGATCCTGAGGGGTCTTCCAGTCCCTGTCGCTGAAAAACATCCCCACAGCATAATGCTGCCATCACCATGCTTCACCATAGGGATGGTGCCAGGTTTCCTCCAGATGTGACGCTTGGCATTCAGTCCAAAGAGTTGGTTTCATCAGACCAGAGAATCTTGTTTCTCATTTTCTGAGAGTCTTTAGGTGCCTTTTAGCAAACCCCAAGCAGGCTGCCATGTGCCTTTTACTGAGGAGTGGCTTCCGTCTGGCCACTGTACCATAAAGGTCTTGGTGGAGTGCTGCTGAGATGGTTGTCCTTCTGGAAGGTTCTCCAATCTCCACAGAGGAACTCTAGAGCTATGTCAGAGTGACCATCAAGTTCTTGGTCACCTCCAAGACCAAGGTCCTTCTCCCCCGAATGCTCAGTTTGGCCGTGCGGCCACTCTAAGAAGAGTTTTGGTGGTTCCAAACATCTTCCATTTAAGAATGATGGAGGCCACTGTGTTCTTGGGGACCTTCAATGCTGCAGACATGTTTTGGTACCCTTCCCCAGATCAGTGCCTCAACACAATCCTGTCTCTGAGCTCTACGGACAATTTGTTCGACCTCGTGGCTTGGTTTTTGCTCTCACATGCACTGTCAACTGTGGGACCTTATATAGACAGGTGTGTGCCTTTCCAAATCATGTCCAATCAATGGAATTTACCACAGGTGGACTCCAATCAAGTTGTAGAAATATCTTAAGGATGATCAATGGAAACAGGATGCACCTGAGCTCAATTTCAAGTCTCATAGCAAAGGGACTGAATACTTATGGAAATAAGGTATTTCTGTTTTTATTTTAAATACATTTGCAAACATCTCTAAAAACCTTTTTTTGCTTTAACATGGGGTATTGTGTGTAGATTGATGAGGGGAAAATGTATTTAATCCAATCCAAGGCAGTAACATTTTTTGAATACTTTACGAATGCACTGTTAGTGTGCCACTAAATAGCCTCTGTATCTGCCAGTCTGCAGACTAGTCCTGTTGCCTTCCTTATGAATAGCCTGCTATCTCGGAGTGATTCCTGCTGAAGTCAATTAAAGACAGCGATAGATGCACAAAGAACATTGTGCTGTACAGTATTATGCTTCACTGCAGTATTACTTCTATGAACTGAGTCAGCCATTGGACGTTATCGTCTGTTGAAAAGTCCTTTCTCCAGAGGTGATTCCTGCTGCATCAGACTAAGCGGACAACACTGGATGCACATAGGGAGTTCCTGGGAGTGGGGCATGTTTTCTCAGCATGGAGTCTACTTGTTGGGGCTAGTGGGGGAACAATGATGCAGAGTGATTTTAAAGCAGATAACATTTAAACATTTAAGTCATTTAGCAGACGCTCTTATCCAGAGCGACTTACAAATTGGTGCATTCACCTTATGACATCGAGTGGAACAGCCACTTTACAATAGTGCATCTAAATCTTTTAAGGGGGGTGAGAAGGATTACTTTATCCTATCCTAGGTATTCCTTAAAGAGGTGGGGTTTCAGGTGTCTCCGGAAGGTGGTGATTGACTCCGCTGTCCTGGCGTCGTGAGGGAGTTTGTTCCACCATTGGGGGGCCAGAGCAGCGAACAGTTTTGACTGGGCTGAGCGGGAACTGTACTTCACTGAATGTGCTTACGGAGCGAGGGAGAAAGAGGGAGAGAGTTGTCTGAATGAGAGCATGCGTAGGTTGTAAGTCTTGTGAACAACATGCCAAACCATTTTGTGAAAGAGAGGCCCCTGTTTAATTCCCAGGCATTCAAACTCATGACTCGTCCATACAGTGAAGTGATAGACATAGGTTAGCATGTGGTTGGACCCAACACTCTATGTGCACGACCTGCCCATCCATGTCATGAGAAGGTCTGTGAATGGGTTGTGTGATCACCACAAGGCAGAGGTTGTTTAGTTCGTGCGGAGTTGGCATTTGGAAGGCTAATCAAATTACCATAGAAGGTAATGAGATGTTGTTGTCTAAAAAAATTGAATATCTTGGCTTGCAGATCCTTGTGTATTAGGGTCTTGAGGTATACCACATACTGCTCCATAGGTCATGTTTTCTTTGGGGTGACTCAATGTGTTTCTCACTTAAATTAGGTCAGAGGAATCTCTAGTCACATGAGATCCTGTTGGAATTTTTCTCTGCTGTGACTTATTCATAAGTTGCTTGCAGCCAAGGAGTCAGTATATATCGACCTTCACTTCCTCCCAAACTAGTCAGACTACTTTAAATGAACAATAGTTTAGTTGGGATTTCGTTTTTGGCAGATCAGTAATGTTTTATCTTCCTTACTGTAAAACGTTGGAATGATATTTAACCTCTACAGGAAATGCACACACGTGCACACACACTCGTGCACACACACACACTCGTGCACACACACACACTCGTGCACACACACACACACACACACACACACACTCGTGCACACACACAAACACACGTGCACACACACTCGTGCACACACAGATACAGTAAATCACCTTCCCTAGACACGCTATTGGTGGGTTTGGGGCAAAGTCTTGAGTTGATGCTTTACTAGTACCCACAGAGCAGAGAGGGGCTTAGGGTATTAGCGCTAGCTACAGGGGGTTTCTGTCAATTGCTATGACTGACAGATTAGAGAGGAAAAGTGGATAAATAAGAAAAGGATTAGCTTTGCAGCTATGGCAACACAAACAAGAAGTCTAAGCTTCCGATTTGTACTGTACCTTATCGTAACAGAGGCCGGATGAGGGAACTGTTTTGGAGTTTATCTGTTACTAAGTGACCCGTTTGGGCTAAAATATGCACTGAGAGTAAAGGGGTAATACTTGTATGTTCTCTCTTCCAGCAGTCTACAATGTTTTGGTTGACCTCAGAACAGAACATTCAGAGTGGGTAGGGAGGGATGTTTTAAAACAAAGCTGGATGTTACTGAGAGAACCAATAGATACCAATAGGAAAACAAGAGGTGCAGCCTTGTTACCCACCGACTCACAGACAGACCCACACTCACAGACAGACCCACACTCACAGACAGACCCACACTCACAGACAGACCCACACTCACAGACAGACCCACACTCACAGACAGACCCACACTCACAGACAGACTCACACACACACAGACACAACCATACGTCATGACCTTTCTGTGTTTTCGCCGAAATTAGTCCTTTTGATGTTAGGAACATCTTATCCACAAGACAGTTTGGCGAGTTTCCATAGTCTGTCACAAGGACCTTTGGTGGCCTTGTTTGTTATTATGCCTAGGGTCTATTTTCCATGCTGACTCAACAGCTGATTTGGTTTATTCCTGTCAATGTTTGAGCTGAAGGTTTTGTGTGTCTCTTGTTTTTAAAAACAGCATTTTATGAGGAGAAGTGCTTACATTGTAGTTATATAGAGACACTGGATATAGTCATTTCTTGACTGAAGAGCCCATCGTTAATTTCCTGCAAGAGGAAAGAGTTCTCTTGAGGTGTACAGATCAAGGATTTGGCCTAGTATGGGCATTGGCCAGCTGCCAGTAGGGGCAGGGGTTCAACCCCTATGGCCAGACATGGCCCGCATAATATTTCATGGTGACAGATAACTTGGCTGGCGGCAGAGTGTCATGGCCTCTTCAGGTGCCCGTCTGGCAGGCTGTCACGCTACCCGTTGCCCAGGCCCAGCTAGAGACCCAGTCATTAAGTATGTCTGGTAGGGTCTCATCCCATCTGTTGTGCAGATGATTCTGGAGGAGACCCAGTGAAGGTCTGGTTCTGATCTCAGTGCATATCTGACATGTTGTCTCTCTACCCATTGCCCAGGCTCAGCTGGAGGCCCAGAGAGCCACCCAGGACTTCCAGAGGGCCACAGAGGTGCTGCGTGCGGCAAAAGAGACCATCGCCCTGGCAGAGCAGAGGCTCCTGGAGGAGGACACCAGGCAGTTTGACTCAGCCTGGCAGGAGATGCTCAACCATGCCACCCAGAGGGTGAGTACCATACTGCATGGAGGGGGAGGAGGTAATGGGGTGCTGCGAATTGCATTAGTGCAACATGTCAAACCTACATTTGACACCTGAATGTTACTATTCAAATGCTAAAGGCATAATGTGGATGGAAATTGACGCTTCGCAAGTTATGAAGTCACGTTGTCACATTTCTGTGTAGCTGCCAGACTGAGTTCTGATTGGCTGTTGCAGGTGATGGAGGCGGAGCATACAAAGACGCGGAGTGAGCTGGTGCACAAGGAGACAGCAGCCAAGTACACGGCAGCCATGGGCCGCATGAAACAGCTGGAGAAGAAACTCAAACGCACCATCAACAAGTCCAAGTGGGTCCCATATGACTGTGTTGCGACCCAAAGTCAACCGCACCATAGTTAAAAGACTGAGAAGTCAAAGTGAACCTGATACGACCACTGCGTCAATTACCGAATGGTCTGCGACTCTCACATTCACACACCCATGTTTATTTGTCAACAGTGACCTTTTCCAAGACATTGATCTTTAACCACGTAGATTTTTCAGTAGCTTGAAAAAGGTCAATGGACAAAACAAATGAATATAAATGTGCAAAAGGTAAATGTGAAACAGTGCAAAAGGTAAATGTGAAACAGTGGAGGCTGCTGAGGGGAGGACGGCTCATAATAATGTCTGGAGAGAAACTAATGGAATGTATTTTATACCATTCCACTGATTCTGCTCCAGACATTAACGAGCCTGTCCTCCCCAATTAAGGTGCCACCAACCTCCTGTGGGTTGAGGGAGTAATTTTCGACCTTTGATGATGAAGTAGTGGCTTTTTTTATTCCAAGCACCACAAAGAGAGACAATGCGGCGGTGTGCTGGTTAGTACATGCTGTCAGGTTTTTACAAAACTCTATAGACTGGAGGCCTGTTTTGGGGAGGGAGTGTAAGGTGGAGAGTAGGGGGGCTCTAATGTTTCCCCGCCTTAACTTGAGAGACTGAGGCTGTTGTGAATCCATACAGCCTTAAAAATCTCCCTCGTCTCCTTTCCGTCATGACCACAGATCATGTACTTGATATGTGTAATCAGTATGGTTGAAACCTAGCCAGTCCTCTGACCTATTAAGTGTTATGAAGATGAAATGAGAAAATAGTCCGTTTTAGAGTGTTGGGACTGAGCCTGTCAGTGTTGCCTCAGCTCCGTCTAATCCTTTCTCCACAGTCAGCTCATCTAATGTGATAGCTCTAAATCACACCCCGTTCGTTGCCTTGGTGATATGCACAGAGCTATTACGAGTTGTTGTCATTGCCTCTAATCTTTCTCCTTCCCTCTTTTTCCCCTCCTTCCTCCCACAGACCTTACTTTGAGTTGAAGGCAAAGTACTACCTACAGCTTGAGGTATATGTGCACTACACTACACTGTAATTTGCCTGCCTTTATCAGCCTTTTTAAAGGTCTTTTAGATTTAAGGAGTCTTACTGTCTTATTATTGTGGACTCTGCTCTGTGGTTAGATCTTTACTAATGTGACCTAGGTCAATAAACGTTGACCTTGAACATATTGCCATGTCATCTCAGGTCTGAACCATTTATGGCAATGATGGTTTCATCTTCTGCCTTTGCGCGTGTGTGTGTGTACTTAACTGTGTATACCAAGCTAATGCTAACAATGACTCCCTTTCTGTCTGTCTGTAGCACCTAAAGAAGAATGTGGATGAGTTGCAGGCCAAGCTGAGCCAGGCCAAAGAAGGGTACAAGACAGCTCTGAGAAACCTCGAGATGATCTCAGACGAGATCCACGAACGCCGACGCAACTCAGCCATGGGCCCCCGGGGGCGGGGCGTGGGCGCCGATGGCGACAGTGTCGCCGTGGATGACATTGCCAGCTTCAAGATAGAGTCGGATGGCATCTCCAGTGAGTACACTTACAGTGCATGATGTTCTGGTCATTTCATTTCTGCGCTTGAAAACTGCAGAAACTGTTCTTGGATCAGCTGTCCTACATAGTGAGGCTAAACAGCCAGCCGCGCCTACTTTTCACTAGTAGTTGGGTACGGCACATAAACACCCTGTTGACTCTCCTTCTGACTTGTTCTTCAAAACCTTTGTAGGAATTCCTAGAAAACGCTGTTATTGGCATTGTGCAGGGAGGTCTTGATGTTTTCTAAGAAAAGTCATGAAGATTGTGTCCGGCTCCTGAGAGGGTTGCCTGTTTTCTAGGAATGTTTTCCTAGACTTGGAACCATAAAGGCGCAGACTGATTGGAGTTGACTTTATTGCCCTGCGGTGGTGTCTAAATACTGTACAATACATGCTAAATGTGTTCTTTGAAAGAAGTCTGTTCATTCAATTTTCTTTAATAAGAAATTCCAGATTTTTAAAATGCCTGTATTAACTTTGCAGAAGATCCCATGATATGACAACTTAACAACGGTCATTGGGCACACAGTGCTTCATTTGCTTCGTCCCTACAGTTGATGCTACAGTTGATGATTTGTCTTTTAGTAGATATTTTTTTTTATTTCACCTTTATTTAACCAGGTAGTCCAGTTGAGAATAAGTTCTCATTTGCAACTGCGACCTGGCCAAGATAAAGCAAAGCAGTGTGACACAGACGACAACACAGTTACACATGGAATAAACAATAAACAAATCAATGACACAGTAGAAAAAGAGTCTATATACAGTGTGTGCAAAAGGCATGAGGAGGTAGGCAATAAATAGGCCATAGGAGCGAATAGTTACAATTTAGCAGATAACACTAGAGTGACAAATGAGCAGTGTGTCTGTACTACCTACATATAAAGTGTGTCTGTACTACCTACATATAAAGTGTGTCTGTACTACCTACATATAAAGTGTGTCTGTACTACCTACATATAGTGTGTCTGTACTACCTACATATAGTGTGTCTGTACTACCTACATATAGTGTGTCTGTACTACCTACATATAGTGTGTCTGTACTACCTACATATAGTGTGTCTGTATATACATATAGTGTGTCTGTACTACCTACATATAGTGTGTCTGTACTACCTACATATAGTGTGTCTGTACTACCTACATATAAAGTGTGTCTGTACTACCTACACATAAAGTGTCTGTACTACATATAAAGTGTGTCTGTACTACCTACATATAAAGTGTGTCTGTACTACCTACATATAAAGTGTCTGTACTACCTACACAAAGTGTCTGTACCTACACATAAAGTGTGTCTGTACTACCTACATATAAAGTGTGTCTGTACTACCTACACATAAAGTGTCTGTACTACCTACACATAAAGTGTCTGTACTACCTACATATAACTAGTGTGTCTGTACTACCTACACATAAAGTGTGTCTGTACTACCTACACATAAAGTGTCTGTACTACCTACATATAGTGTGTCTGTACTACCTACATATAAAGTGTGTCTGTACTACCTAAAGTGTCTGTACTATAATATAGTGTGTCTGTACTACCTACATATAAAGTGTGTCTGTACTACCTACATATAAAGTGTGTCTGTACTACCTACACATAAAGTGTCTGTACTACCTACATATAGTGTGTCTGTACTACCTACATATAAAGTGTGTCTGTACTACCTACATATAAAGTGTGTCTGTACTACCTACATATAAAGTGTCTGTACTACCTACATATAGTGTGTCTGTACTACCTACATATAGTGTGTCTGTACTACCTACATATAGTGTGTCTGTACTACCTACATATAGTGTGTCTGTACTACCTACACATAAAGTGTGTCTGTACTACCTACACATAAAGTGTGTCTGTACTACCTACATATAAAGTGTGTCTGTACTACCTACATATAAAGTGTGTCTGTACTACCTACACATAAAGTGTGTCTGTACTACCTACACATAAAGTGTCTGTACTACCTACACATAAAGTGTGTCTGTACTACCTACATATAAAGTGTGTCTGTACTACCTACATATAAAGTGTGTCTGTACTACCTACATATAAAGTGTGTCTGTACTACCTACATATAAAGTGTGTCTGTACTACCTACATATAAAGTGTGTCTGTACTACCTACATATAGTGTGTCTGTACTACCTACATATAGTGTGTCTGTACTACCTACATATAGTGTGTCTGTACTACCTACATATAGTGTGTCTGTACTACCTACATATAGTGTGTCTGTACTACCTACATATAAAGTGTGTCTGTACTACCTACATATAAAGTGTGTCTGTACTACCTACATATAAAGTGTGTCTGTACTACCTACATATAAAGTGTGTCTGTACTACCTACATATAAAGTGTGTCTGTACTACCTACATATAAAGTGTGTCTGTACTACCTACATATAAAGTGTGTCTGTACTACCTACACATAAAGTGTGTCTGTACTACCTACACATAAAGTGTGTCTGTACTACCTACACATAAAGTGTCTGTACTACCTACACATAAAGTGTGTCTGTACTACCTACACATAAAGTGTGTCTGTACTACCTACACATAAAGTGTCTGTACTACCTACACATAAAGTGTGTCTGTACTACCTACATATAAAGTGTGTCTGTACTACCTACATATAAAGTGTGTCTGTACTACCTACATATAAAGTGTGTCTGTACTACCTACACATAAAGTGTGTCTGTACTACCTACACATAGTGTGTCTGTACTACCTACACATAAAGTGTGTCTGTACTACCTACATATAAAGTGTGTCTGTACTACCTACATATAAAGTGTGTCTGTACTACCTACATATAAAGTGTGTCTGTACTACCTACACATAAAGTGTGTCTGTACTACCTACACATAAAGTGTGTCTGTACTACCTACACATAAAGTGTCTGTACTGTGTCTGTACTACCTACACATAAAGTGTGTCTGTACTAACTACATATAAAGTGTGTCTGTACTACCTACACATAAAGTGTCTGTACTACCTACATATAGTGTGTCTGTACTACCTACACATAAAGTGTCTGTACTACCTACATATAAAGTGTCTGTACTACCTACATATAAAGTGTGTCTGTACTACCTACATATAAAGTGTGTCTGTACTACCTACATATAAAGTGTGTCTGTACTACCTACATATAAAGTGTGTCTGTACTTCCTACATATAAAGTGTGTCTGTACTACCTACATATAAAGTGTGTCTGTACTACCTACATATAAAGTGTCTGTTTTAAACTGTCCGATGGCAGTAAACAAAGTTCAAGGTCATTAAAACATTCCTTCATTTGCCATCCATGTTGGAATTTGAGGACTTTGACCCCAACGCAGAAAATGGATCTCATATTAGTCTTTAAGTACTGTGTCTTTACACTCTCTCTTTCAGTGTAAAGTATGGCTGCAGTATTTCAAGAAGTCTCTCTCCCCCTTCTGCCCACCGTCTGTCTCCCTCGTTTGCTTTTTCTTCCTACTCCCTTTCTCTGTCTCTCACGGTGTGTATTTTTTTATTTAGTGGATGCCACATTGATGCTCTGCATGTGCACTCCTCAGTTGTACAGTAAAGGCTTGTTACATCTCAACCACTCTTCCCCTCGGTCTCTGCAGTGACGTCCGAGTCGTTTGAGGATGAGACCTGCAGCAGTGCCATGTCAGAGGAGGACTCAGAGACCCGCTCCACCTGCAGCCTGGTCTCCTCCTCCCACTCCCCAAACAGCCCCCAGGACCTGCCCTCGCCCTGCCCCTCCTCTTCCCCTGCTCCCTCCTCACGCCCCTGCAGTCTGGACCTTCCCAGCCCAGTCTCGCTGTCTGACTTTGGCCTTATCTCGCCTGTCCTGGGACCACGCAGCGAGTGTAGCGGGGCATCATCACCTGAGTGTGACCTGGAGAGAGGTGTGTGTGTGTGTGTGCGCGGCCAAAAAAGTAAAAAAAGGAGATCTGGGTTTAGAGAGTGTGTGTGCATACTGTATGAGGTAGTGTGTACATATGCAGACAAGTGAAAAAGAAGATAGATTGATGGTGTGTGTTTATTTTCAGTAAGACATATCGTCTTTTACTTCCTGTCTGACGTGCACCTGAGCCAGAGGAGAGACCTATTAGTCATAGTGACAGCTTGCCTAGTGCTTAGACCAGAGCAGGTGCAGAGGCACAGGTTAGCAGTACTGCTGGGGGATAAATCCTAATCTCCACTGGGTCCCTAAGAGCCTGGCTCACACAGCATACCTCTCTGTGTGTTTCAGGTGACCGAGCAGAGGGAGCAGAGGGTGAGCTGGACAATACTGTAAACAACAACAGCACCACCGTACCAAACACCAAGAAGACCACGGGCCTGGAGGTCCGCCTCAGCTTCCTGTCTCTTCGATGCTCGCGCAACGTCAACTCCAAGAACACCAAGCGAGAACGTCAAAGCCGTTCCCAGACCCCCACCCAAACTGTGGTCCTGATCAACGGGGTGTGAAGAGGAAAGCTAATCCACAAGCTAACCCCATCACCAGCTTTGTGTGCCAACATGCTGTATTACCAGTAACACCACACACACATTCCAATTTACCCCATTAACTAATACTGGCTAAGTGAATAAAAAGTGGCTCAGTATGAGACACTATGAACTAAATGGTCAGTGTATATACAGTTCCTATGGATCATGATGATAAAGAGACTTAAGACCCAACCCAGGGTTGGTGATGTCATGAAACCACCACTTCCTATAGAAAGGACCTTTCAACTTTTGACATCCCACCCATAGCTTCCTCAGTCAGATTGGCTTCCCATAATTCCCTATTGAACTCCACACACATTAAGGACCGTGCTGGCTAACGCCCTATGGGTGGGGGCCCATGGTATGAGGGGAAATGGGATAAACAGTGTTTTTTTTTTTACTGTGATATTCTCCCTGAGAGGGAGCTGCACTTCCAGACAAGATGTGATTCTGTTGTTCGTAAATGAAAGAATGCACTCCTAGCTTCGACTATTAGAAATGGGGATTATTTATAAAACTTGATGCCACCTGTTTTACCAATACAGAGTAGAATACACAAACATTGACAGCAATCTGTGTTATGCTTTTGTAAACAAAGAGCATGCATGAGGCCAGGATTTAAAGTCAGGATTTATAAAAAGGAACGGAGTTCAAGTTTTGTGAATAACCCTCATGACTTGTAATATTACTCTGCTATATCCTCTCACAGATAGTTGATTTTTGAATACTCTCACCATTATGTAATCCTGTGTACGGCATATATAGCCTATGGCTACTGCTTCATGTTACCATGGAGACCAAACACACACTACCAGCCCCTGGCTGGCATCTCTTCGGACAGCCCGTGCATTTGTCCAATAGGGGTCTTCAGAATTGGACTTAAAATAACCTTATTCTATTGCTCAACTCACTTCCCAGTGATCTGTGAATTCCTCTCACCGACAGTACATATAAAACTGGACTTTGAATCGATTCCAAGAGTAGAATAATTGTGTGGGGTGAGGCTACAGTAGATATACCCTCCCCTCCTCTCTTCCTCCTGGCTCCCTCCATCCTGTGGTTCATCGGCACCACACTGATGTGGTGCCAGGGAAATGGGCCCCCAGACACTGTCAACCATCTAGTTCTCCTTCCATCCATCTCCCTGTCATGGCATCCCCAATGGCCCCGTACTGAGGGACAACGTCCACCCACGGTCAGTAACACTAAAGAACTGAGCAATAGCGCAAGGACAGAACTTTAGATAACAACATCTGCCCATGGACACCATCACATAGAGTTCCCTGTAACGGAATGAAAATGGCCAGCCAAGTAATTCTCAGAATCTGAGGATGGTTTTTGTCTTGGACCAATATTGAGGAGAAAGTGAAACTGGATGACAATGAAACTGATGATGGTGAAGAACGACAAGGTCTTTTGTGGAAACTGACAGGATAGTTGATAGTGTTGGTTTCTGGTGGACAGTATCAGCTCCTGTAAGTTGTAGATCCATATTGGCTAAAGTGGCACACAGTAGACTGTCAGATGTTTGAGGTCTCGTCGTCTGTCTCAAATAGTGTTCAATTGGCTTCCTCTCCTGGTCTCCTTATGCTCCATGGCCACATGGGGAAAGGTATTTGGTCACTGAGTTATGAGAAAAGCAAGCTATTGCACAAGCGTATGCAGTCTATTTGTTATTGTGAACGCTCCAGTCTATGTATGTACTGTACAAATGTAATGTTGTATCGATGTTTATCTGTCACCCTCCGCTGTGGAATATAAGGATATGACCATGAACAGTCCCTGTCGTAGCCGTTTTCTTCCATTATGTTAAGAGTAACTTTCCATTGTGTCTTCACAGTTTAATGTGCCTGTTTTCTGAAAATAATTCATTAAAAGTGATGTTCACTGCAGTAAGCCTTTGTTCATTTCTTACGATCTAACTGCAATGTAGATCAACTAACGTTGTGTGTCCCCCCCCCCCTCCCTAGCCTGAAATTCTTTGGTCAACCAAACTCAAGATCTTATTTGGTAAATGACCCAAATCCCAGGCAGAGATTTAAAAAGTTATTCTATAAAAACATGTCAAATAATTGTAGATGTCTGTCAGAACTCTATACAGTAATTGACTAGCCTGTAGCCATTCTGACTAACTGGGCTATACTGGTATTTTTCTTGGTCTAATCGCTGCAGAGAAGTCTATTGCAACAACAACAAAAACAATCAGGTCATTGCTTTCTTGTGGGTTGTTTACATCACCCTGGCTCCTCATTGGCAAACCTTAACATGCTTAACCACATTAGAAAAGTACCACTCATCTGTGCTGGGATTCCCCATTGACGTATAAGCCATGTGCTGCAGATTGTAGGGCGACAGGATTCAGAATGTTAGCAGGTTTGACATTAGCCACGGCTAAACCAAGTGAAGATATTTAGTGGCAAGGCAGCACAGAACTAGATTATAGGATCTTGTTCACAATAACAAAAGTTGAACTGGTTTTCTGATTTCCCGTCATATTTGCTTTCCTCTTGTTTGTCAGACACTTGACTTAGCAGTATTTGTCAGTTGTCAAATCTGCCTCTGGGGTTAAATTCCTGCCTTTCACCTAAACAATTGTTTTGTTCTCTCCCTCTCTTTACTGCACTTCTCTGTTTCTCCTCTACCTCTCCAGATCCCTCCCTCAGGCCTGGTAGTTCTTCTCTCTGCCCTGTGATTCTTCTTAGAGGTTGTGACCAGCTACTGCAAATGCAACACGCTCTGTTTTCAAATGCTCTCAGACAGGAGGCAGGCCAGATCTTCACCAACACAGAAAACATTTTCTGATTTCCATCAATGCTATGTTTGAATACATCATTCCACATTTAGTGCAAGTTGAGCAAAATAAAACCAGACTATTGCATTTGACATAAGTGGAAACAGCAGCTATAGTTGCCCTTTAACAGTCACTGGAAGGGGAAGAAAACATAAATGTAATTCTATGTAAAGAAGAATGAAACGACAGAGCAGCCATTTTGCTAATGCAAAATAAGTCTACATGGTACGGGTGACTCCGCTCTTTCAGTAAGTCCACACTTTCCTTAGTAAAAATATGTTTGAGGAGTGTGTCTTGTCCACAAGACTGTATAGCATTGACAAACTGTTAACAGAGAAGGAGAAACCGCTGTGAAGCGGTCAAGTCGTTGCTGAAGCGTAAACAAGAGACTGAAGATTGCAGATCGATTGTTTTCCACGTGAGTACCCACACACACACACACACACACACACACAGTTGCAAAATTCCAGGAACTTAAATAAATTCCTTGGTTTTCCCTAAATCCTGGTCGGAGGATTCCAGGAATCTGGAAAACCAGGGAATTTATTGAAAGTTCCTAGAATTTTGCAACCACACAGACACAGGTCCTGCATGCCTGTCACACATCCTTATAAATGCCAGAGATTAGTCTTCATTCCTGTGCAACAGAGAAATCCCTGTCGTGGTGCGGTCTCCTGAGAAAGACAGTTGCAGTTGAGAACGCCACCCTTCGTTCTTGGTAAATACCAGCACTGCCTCTTGAGTACCTAGACTGGCGGTCAACAAGTGGCAAGTAATTGAACATTGAAAATCATAAGGGCCATAGTTGTTGTGACATCATTTACTGTATCTGTCATTATGGCAAACGAGGAAGAAAGCACCTTCAACATTAGCTCTGATAGTTACTACTCAGTCAGTTAACATTTTTTGGAACATGTTCTTGCACACCTCAACACAGAGGGCTATGTTCCATACCACAAACATGTCCCTTTCCAAATACCCTTGATAATAATCAATAAAGTCATCAGTCTCTTTGGGGTCCTCCTGCAGTCGTGACATGTTCCACCCAGAGTTTAGGGAACAGTGAGTGTGTCCATGTTGTGAGCAAGTTATTCCTGGTGTCACCCCTGAATCCTCCCCCCTCTCCTTACTGGAGCTGGGAGACCTTTAGGGGCGTTGCGCTGCTGAAGTCCAGGAAGAAGGGGCCTTCCTGTTTGGGCAGGAAGGTGGTGGGGATGACATTGTAGATGCCAGCAGGGACATGGTCTGCCTCCATGTAGCAGAAACCACACCTACAGAGAGAGGGGGGGGGGGGTCACTATGGCTGTGTCTCAATAGATACGAGGTTCTCAGATGTCAATGTTCCCTCAGTGTTGTGACTGTAGCCACCACATTTAGGCAGCATGTCATCAGGTCATCAGGCTTTGGAGAATCATGTGTCCCCAATATATGTTCCAACACTGAACTTTACCCTGTGCATAACATTTTATGATGGATGCATTCAAGTGGTCACCCCGCCTGTTTAAGTAAAAAGCTGAGGGACGGGCCTGGAGAAATGTAACCACTTTCAAATTCATTCATAGACGGAAAGGGGATACCTAATCAGTTGAGCCATGGACTGACCATAGATATCAAAATGATCGTTTCAACCACGTTGAGGCTATATAGTGTTTGTTTACATTTATGTTTACCAACATTGGAGTTAAACAAGCTCAGAGTTTCACAGTAGGAAAATGACACTCATACCCGGGTTGAAAATGGCCGATTTGGACACTGATAAGCGCCTACATTGGAACGCAGTAGCTGTACAGTAACATGCTATACATGAGGTCAGAGCTCAGGGTCTCCGCTTCACAGCTCTGTATGGGTTTTGACTGAGCCGTTTGGAACTTGAGCCCCCGCGCGCATCAAGATATTTGCCCCCTTTCTATCCGCTAATTGGGCAAAACATTTTGTTGTCGGAGTGAGGAAAATGCTGTAAATTAAGAGGACTTTATGTATTTTGAAAGATGAAATGTTGAGGATTATAATAAATACCGCTGATGTCATACAAGCCAAACACCTGTGAGCCCAAATGTGCACTTCTCATTACCATACGAAACGCATGTAATATACAGTGTCAACGTTTATGATCACTATGTTTAATGTACAAGATGACATGGCGTTACACCTTGGGATGTCCTGAACAGAATGAGCCTGTTTGTTGTATTGGGATTTTTTGGGGCGAGCTGCAGACCCAATTCAGCGGGGGCTGAATTGGCTTGTGAAAGCCTATTGGAAAAATCATATTTTATCATTTAATAATGCCCACCCTTGACCCAGATTGGGATTTATAATGGATCGTTTTTGGATTGCGTTAACAACAGTTATTTTGTGATGGCGGGGATGCAGGGCTGTGTTCCAAACAAAACACCTACCAGTGCGCTTGCTCAGCACAGCTAGGAGAGCTAAAAAAAAAAGCACCTTGTAGTTGAAAACTCGTCTTTTAGTCATAAAAGTGTATTGAAGTTACTTAGGAGAGGTGCGTAGACACTTGGAGACACCAGTTTGACCTCTCACTCAAACCCTTCATTTTTTTGTCTTATGTTGGACCTACCCCAAATCCATTAATATTGTTATGTTAATGAATGAGTATTTTCAGATTTCATTATCAACAAATGCGGTAAAATTACAGTAAATGTAAAATGCACATCAAATCAACAGTATAATGTTTGAATTCAGTCGTGTCAGGTAAACTGTTAGATCCTCACCTTTAGTCTAATAATTTCCCCATAATCTCCAAACTGTTCCCTTTTAATTGCTACCATTGCTATGCATATGCTTTCCATATCTCTTCTGTCATAAATATTTCAATTTAGCCTTATCTATATAGGCCAATTCCCACGAGTGTAAAGGGTTAATATGAGGATTGATTCTGAACTCATCTGGAACTCAACACTATGTACTGTCCCTGAACACCTCTATGAACTGATAGTGTGTTTGTCTATGTTGCGTTTAACTCCTGTGAATCCTGGGTGAGTACCTGTAGTCTCCACTGTTCTTCTTCGGGTGGCCTGCAGGTCCTGGCTCTACTACAGTGGACACGGTCACCATCTCAAAGCCCACACTGTACTGCCTAGAGGGTGAGACCGAGACATGATAACAATAACACAAGCAACCAGAACCTGCGCTGCACTGCCTACGGAGGGAGAGAGGCAGAACCACATAACAACTACGCAGCACGTCAGATTCTTGGTAGGCCAGTACAATACAGCACCAACACATTAAAAGAGAGAGAGAAGAGAAAGAGAGAGAGTATTTAGTTAGCAGTGCTAATGACCGCAAACTGGAGGGAGAGAGCGAGTCATTTCGTTTTAATTAGGAGCACCAGATGAACTATTAAAGATGACCCCTACAGGATGACGTAAGGGAGTGTATTAACACTGGAAACTGACTGTTACTCTGTCTGGTCACATTTACACCTGGCAATCGTACTCTGTGACGGCTCAAATTTTCTGGACGTGTCATGACAAAGTCTCAATGGAGTCAGACTGTCAGACACAATGCATACCTTGCATTGTAGTCATTCTGTAGTCACCTCGGATTAGAGAAGGTTTGACGTACAGGATGAACACTCAAGTATTAAAAGTGCTGTGTTACAAGAAGACATTAATTTCAATGGAACCCATTTTATATCCATCAATTGTGATTGGGCCGTAAAGTGTCCCCACTGGGTGTAGTGCCCCCAGTGGTGTGGAGGGCCCCTGCAGGCCTCAGTGAGTCTTACCTGGAGCCTCGTAGCTCTATGAGCATGGGTCCTGGGCGCTCCAGGTTAAACTGGTAGATTGGGTTGTGCTTGTACGAGTCCTTGTAGTTCCCACAGCCCCCCGCACTCGGCCCCTTCCACTGGCCATTGATCTGCACAGGGAGAGAGAGGGGGCTTTCACAATGTAAGATGGTGATTTTGTTATCATGCCAATAGAGAATTTGAACAAAGAGACAAGTGTAAGTAAATGTTACCCGTTTGGTATGAGTGAAGGGCGTTGGGATCTTGGAGAAGGAGAACTTGCATCCAGAGTAGACCTGTTGGAGGGAAACGTCTATTACTCTGTTGGAACTGAATGAGCAGGGATGTGATCAGCACAACATAGAAACATCAGGAAGAAACTCCAGGAAGAATACTGGCCAGCTCTTATTCAGACGGAAGAAATCATGTTCAATCCATACCTCACGAGAACTCTTCTGAGTATGAGACTGAACGTCAATTCACTAATTCTCCGGATGATTTTTAAGGGAGTGAGAGTGCAGTAATTGATTCACAGCCAGTTTGCTGCTAACAGTGTAGACACTGTTAATGTTGGAAATGATTATTGTAGCTGGAAATGGCAGATTTTTATGGAATATCTACATAGGCCCATGATCAGCAACCATCACTCCTGTGTTCCAGTGGCACGTTGTGTTAGCTAATCCAAGTTTATCATTTTAAAAAGCTAATTGATCATTAGAAAAACCCTTTCGCAATTATGTTAGCACAGCTGAAAACTGCTGTGCTCATTAAAGAAGCAAATAACTTCTTCTGAAGCACATCAGTCTATTCTTGTTCTGAGAAATGAAGGCTATTCCATGCAAGAAATTGCCAAGAAACTGAAGATCTCGTGTCGTGGAAATTTCCTGTATTACTAAGTGAAAGGAGAGTTTACAAACCACACACCAGTCAGAGTTAAACATAAACTTCATATTTTAATTAAATGAGCTTCACCATAGCCCTGTGACTCTCAGATGAATTCAGTGTCTATAAATGAATTCTGAGTGTGTCAACATAATGGCAACAGATCTTTTATAGCAAAGATCCACCCCTCTCAACTCACAATGACGAACCACAGATAATAGGAACTTCACAAAGGGCCTTTTACTTGAAATAGGAGTATCCCATAGCCAGATAGCATTAGCTATACATTACTGTTCAGATTGTAATCTTGTTCCTGGTACTTCATATTACCAAAACAATACCTCATCCAATGGCATAAATCAATTGTCAATTCTAGATACCCCCATCTCAAATACACGCCCTCCTGGATAAACTCAGAGGGGAGTGACTGGCACACAGACATTGTGGAGCCCTTCACATGGTTTAACAGATACGTTGGAAGACACTGTTCAATTCTGACTTCTCCCTTTCTGATATTCTGCATATTACCAGACAGATAAAAGACAAGCCTGACCTCTCCCCTCTCTGGGCCCCAAGTGACTTTTCCCTGGAGAAGAACGAGGAAAATGCAACTGCCAACATTATTATCCAAAAGAAGACATTCTAATGACAAATATCTCACATTATTATGTAAATAAAACATCTTATTTATCAATGTTACCTAATTAATTCTGATTCTGCTACGACACTTGTACAACGCTGTGTACTACTCCCTCCCTCTATTGTGAGATGCTTGAGGCATGCTATATGGTCACTTCTGCACCGCAGTACAACAGGATCGCAGTGTTTACCTGACAGCGACAGATCTGACACTCAGGAGATGTATCTAACACAATATATGTGTGTGTGTGTGTGTGTGTGTGTGTCTCACCCTCAGGGTGTAGTTGATGGTGTTCTGCTTCTCGTACTGTGACACCACCAGTGTGAATGTGTGTGTTCCAGCGCTGGTTAGTCTCATCTTGGTCAGGTAGTGGGGGCTGTTGATCCTGATCCCATCTATGTAGGGGGGAGGGTCCGCTGAGGAGGAACATACAAGACAGTCAGAGGAAACACACACACACACACACACACACACACACACACACACACACACACACACACACACACACACACACACACACACACACACACTTCCATGAGAAACTCACCAGGGTAGTAAACTTTCTTTCCCTCTGTCTTGTAAACCACCAAGGTGATGAACTCCTTGTTTTGTGCAAAGTCGTCCTGGACATCAAAAGGACAAAAACAGAGCGATTATTGTTTCTATGGGAAAAAATGAGACATTGTCTGATACTGTGTGGTGGTGAACAGCCAGACAGACGGTGTGCACCTTGTCAGTGATGTGTCTGGTCAGCAGCACCCAGACAGCAGTGCCCCCTGCAGGACAGGTCACCTCCAGCCGGTACTGAGGGTTGTTGGCCAGGCTGTAGGCATCCTTCACAGGGCCCTGCTTCCCATCCCAGCTACTGCAGGGACACACACAACCAGAAATATACTTCACATATCAAAACACATGTGTATTTTTTTATACACACAACAGTGCATTCGGAAAGTATTCAGACCCCTTTCACATTTTGTTAAGTTATTATTATTCTAAAATGTAATAAATAAATAAAAATCCTCAATCTACACACAATAGCCCATAATGACAAAGCAAAAACAGGTTTTTGGAATGCTTGGCAAAAAAAATGAAATACCTTATTGACATAAGTGTTTAGACCCTTTGCTGTGAGACTCAAAATTGAGCTCAGGTGCATCCTGTTTCCATTGATCATCCTTGAGATGTTTCTACAACTTGACTGGAGTCCACCTGTGGTAAATTCAATTGATAGGACATCATTTGGAAAGGCACACAACCTTCTATATAAGGTCCCACAGTTGACAGTGCATGTCAGAGCAAAAACCAAGCAACGAGGTCAAAGGAATTGTCCGTAGAGATCCGAGACAGGATTATGTTGAGGCACAGATCTGGGGGAGGCTAGCAAAAATATTCTGCAGAATTGAAGTTCCCCAAGAACACAGTGGCCTCCATCATTCTTAAATGGACGGAATTTGGAAACACCAAGACTCTTCCTAGGGCCCGCCGCCTGATCAAACGGAGCAATCGGGGGAGAAGGGCCTTGGTCAGGGAGGTGACCAAGAAGCTCCAGAGCTCCTTCTGTGGAGATAGGAGAACCTTCCAGAAGGACAACCATCTCTGCAGCACTCCACCAATCAGGCCTTTATGGTACAGTGGCCAGACGGAAGCCACTTCTCAGTAACGGGCACATTGACATCCCGCTTGCCAAAAGGCACCTAAAGTATTCTCAGACCATGAGAAACAAGATTCTCTGGTCTGATGAAACCAAGAATGAACTCTTTGGCCTGAATGCCAAGCGTCAGGCCTAGAGGAAACCTGACACCATCCTTACGGTGAAGCATGGTGGCTTCGGGACTGGTCTATGAATGTTCTTGAGTGGCCCAGCCAGAGCCCGAACCTGATCAAACACCTCTGAAGATACCTGAAAATAGCTGTGCAGCAACACTCCCCATCCAAACTGACGGAGCTTGAGAGGATCTGCAGAGAAGAATGGGAGAAACTCCCTAAATACAGGTGTGCCAACCTTGTAGTCTCAAACCCAGGAAGACTCGAGGCTGTGATCGCTGCCAAAGGTGCTTTAACAAAGTACTGAGTAAAGGGTCTGAATTACTTAATGCAAATGTGATTTCTGGTTTTTATTTGTATCAAATTTGCAAAATAATTGTAAAAACCTGTTTTTGCTTTGTCTTTATGGGGTATTGTGTGTAGATTGATGAGGGGGAGAAAATGATTTTATCACTTAACAAAACGTAACAAAATGTGGAAAAGTTAAGTTTGTTTGAATACTTTCCGAACGCACTGTATCGTACTTGGTTATAGGTATAGCAGACCCTTGTGGGAGATATGAGAGGGCTGTTGTTGACTGACCTGTGGATACAGGAAGACTCTCTAAACAGGGCGGGGCTCCAGCTTAGGTAGATGACATCATAGTACTGGCACAGGTCCTCAAACGTGATCCAGAACACACCGTTATCAAACTTCTGTGCGGTCTTGGGGTCAAAGTTGAGGTATTTGAGAAGTTCTGGGGTCCAATTTTTCTCATCCCGTTCACTGAAGCGGCCTTTCCACCTCAGGTGGCTCCACGGGTTCTTCAGCTGCAGGAACCGCTTCCCCTGAGAGCCAGATCAAATGGCACAGAAGCTTAGCATGCAGGCAGAACACCATTAACAATGCGCAAAGTTACAAAGTTATAGTTTTGTCTTATCTTGATTATTGTCCAGTCGTGTGGTCGAGTGCTGCAAGGAAAGACCGAGTTAAACTGAAGCTGGCCCAGAACAGAGCAGTCTTGCTCTCCCTTATATTCAGAGGGCTGATATAAATACTATGCATACCAGTCTCTCACGGCACAATGCCTCTCCCCTATTTGACCTAGATAGTTTGTGTGTATGTATTGATATGTAGGCTACGTGTGCCTTTAAAAAAATATATGTAGTTCTGTCCTTGAGCTGATCTTGTCTATTACTGTTCTGTATTATGTTGTTTCATGTTTTGTGTGGAACCCAGGAAGAGTAGCTGCTGCTTTTGCAACAGCTAATGGGGATCCTAATAAAATACCAAAGACATAAATGGAATTGACCATTGGTTATGGTTGCGGTTATGCTAACAAGCTACTGTAACAACTGAGTGGTTATGCTAACAAGCTACTGTAACAACTGAGTGGTTATGCTAACCAAGCTACTGTAACAACTGAGTGGTTATGCTAACCAAGCTACTGTAACAACTGAGTGGTTATGCTAACCAAGCTACTGTAACAACTGAGTGGTTATGCTAACCAAGCTACTGAAACAACTGAGTGGTTATGCTAACCAAGCTACTGAAACAACTGAGTGGTTATGCTAACCAAGCTACTGAAACAACTGAGTGGTTATGCTAACCAAGCTACTGGAACAAACGTGAGTGGTTATGCTGACAAGCTACTGTAACAACCATGAGTGGTTATGCTAACAAGCTACTGTAACAACCATGAGTGGTTATGCTAACAAGCTACTGTAACAACCATGAGTGGTTATGCTAACAAGCTACTGTAACAACCATGAGTGGTTATGCTAACAAGCTACTGTAACAACCATGAGTGGTTATGCTAACCAAGCTACTGAAACAACTGAGGGGTTATGCTAACACCAACACTTACTTTGTGCTCCCGGATATCCAAAACAGCATAGGCATGCGTTGGCACAAGGCCCCACCTCTCGCCTTCCTCCTCTGTCATCACCCCTGTTGCCGTGGTGATTAGGACGTCTCCCCGGTGAAACCTGTCATCAGAGGAGGGGGATGTGAGAGTAGTAGGTCAGCTATCTTGTCTAGGAGACAAAACTTTGTGGTATTGATAACCATGTCTATTACCATCTGACAGCAAAGGTAATCATGAAAAATCATGGAGGATGGAATAGTGGCATTACTCGGTGTGTGTGTGTGTATGTATCTTTTTGCAAATTTAATATGATTTGTGGATTCAAATATAGTATTTAAACTGTGTAAGACTCTTAGTTCTATAGCTCTTAGTGTGAATTCTACAGAGCAGATGGACTATGTAGGCCCTTAAGTGTGTGCATGGGTGAATGAATGAGTGTGTGTTTGTGTCTGCGTGTCTCACCTCTGGTAGAGCATGCGGAAGGTGTCGTCCTTGATGAATGACTGATTGTCTGAATGCATGGCGATACGCTCTGGGATCCAGCCAGTGAGTGCGTGCAGATCGATGTTCTACATTACAATAAGACAGAAAGAATAGAGATCACACTTTAGAGAACAGCAATAACAAGGGTGGGGAACAGAACCAACCGTCCATTCACGTACGGTGAATGAAATGTGGAATTTAGCACACGGTGTGAATGAGGGAACTCGTTAGCTCTGAAACATTCGCTATTGGGTCGGTAGCCTAGTGGTTAGAGCATTGGACTAGTAACCGGAAGGTTGCGAGTTCAAACCCCCGAGCTGACAAGGTACAAATCTGTCGTTCTGTCCCTGAACAGGCAGTTAACCCACTGTTCCCAGGCCGTCATTGAAAATAAGAATATGTTCTTAACTGACTTGCCTGGTTAAATAAAGGTAAAATTAAAAAAATATTGGACAGAGCAAAGTACAGGCGATAGTACTAGTACTTTCACAGGGGGAACTCCCTCACCGAGTTGGAGCCGGGGAAGTCGTAACCTCCCATGACCTTCATGTAGGCCTTCTCTATGAGGGAGACCCACAGCTCGTTCCTGTTGCTGGAGTAGGAACACAGCAGCTCTCCATTCTGACCACATGGCAGGAAGTCGTCTATAATGACCTGCAGGGAATAGGAAGGGGAACACTTACAACAATACAACCCATTGGTAGACACTGTCAGCGACATGGCAGCTTTACAGTGACAGGCTAGTCATTTAGAGAGTGAGGTTTTCTAGCTTATCTCAATGACATTGAGCACCAGTGGACCCAGTTCCCAGGTTTTGCAGTGTGTTACCTTCCTGGGCACACCGTTGATGTGAAGCTTCACCATGTACTTCCCACAGGGGTTATACTCTGGCTCCCCACGCCGGTTCTGGGGGTAGATGATGCTGGTGATGAGCTTCTTGTTGTAGCGTCGCTCATAGGCAGCGCTGATGGCTAACGACGCCACGAACGAGCAGTCAGACACCACCGTCTAACGGGAGAGAGTAGGTGATCAACAATAAGAGTATGAGACTGACATCCGACCACCAGGATGGGAGGTATATCTGTCAGTTTTATCCATCACATTGAGAGGTATTCAGTTTAGAGCAGATTGTCCATAAAGTAGGTAGGTCAAAACATACGTACAAGTGGCGCCATCTGATGATGAGTCAATTCCAATACACCTTAAATAATTCTGTATTTTACAGGGTACATTTGGGTACATTTGGGAACATTTTGGTCTTGATTATTGATAGTGAATATTGACGGCTGTGTGTGTGGCCGGACCTGTTTGATGCTGAAGCTGGATACAGATAAGATCATGGTGGGGTTATTGCAGATCTCGTCAGGGCGAACCCAGCGGGAGAAGATGGTTTTCTGTTTGGGAGACAGGGCCAGCTTGCCTAGTTTGTCCCTGGTAAGCATCAACAGAGAATAAAAAGTCTGATGTTTATCACAAATTAAAAATTAATGCAATCAAGTGGCACTCCAGATAGTATCTGCTTTCTGGTTGCTGGTAGAAATGTATTACACAATCCGCACACCCACTTACTAAGGAACAAGAATATCCTGACTTACGAGAATGGAACAGGAAAGGCAAATCTCTCCTTCAGGTCCACACTCATGAAGGGGACGAAGGGTATGCCGTTGATCTTGGACGTGCTCCTATGTAGAAAAGCGGAGAGGAGAATCAGGAGAAATGTAACGTGTGCACCTTACCCCGCAGATGAAAATGTAGATGCGAGTCAAACCTGAACCTTTACCAAACAAAGGTGTGTTACTGCCTAACCTTTAGAAAAACAAGTCACACACTGGCATTATGCTCCTAGAGAAATGGGGAATATTATGGAACCACAGATCATTGCTTCTTGGGAGCCTAAACTCAATGTGTTGACCATGTTCTATGATTCTATGAGTCCAGATATATCCCAGTCTGCTCACCTGAGCACCTCGATCTCTTCTGAGGTGTAGCGCTGACCCTGAGGCTCGCTGGACTGGACAGGCCTGACTGGCTGGGGGCGGTCCTGGAGAGAGAAGTCAGGCCCCAGGGGGAAGAACTGTCTGACGGGACAAGGCCCCCCACTGGGTTTGGCCCCTGAGGGACCCGGCCTGTCCTGTGGCGACTGGGCTAAGGGACTGGCGGACTGGGACTCCTTCAGCCCCTCCGCCCTGGAGAGAAACAAAGGGGTTGGTTGGTTGGTCGGTTGGGTTGGTGTTCCTTGATCAACAGTGCATTCGGAAAGTATACAGACCCCTTGACTTTTTCCAGATTTTGTTAAGTTACAGCCTTATTCTCAGAATAAAAAAAATCCTTATCTACTCACAATACCCCATAATGACAAAGCAAAAACAGGTTCAGAAATTTTGCACAAATAAATTAAAAAACTGAAGTGATTCAGACCCTTTACTCAGTACTTTGTTAAAGCACCTTTGGCAGCGATCACAGCATCGAGTCTTCTTGGGTATGATGCTACAAGCATGGCACATCTGTATTTGGGGAGTTTCTCCCATTCTTCTCTGCAGATCCTCTCAAGCTCTGTCAGGTTGGATGGGGGGGTGTCCCTGCACAGCTATTTTCAGGTCTCTCCAGAGGTGTTCGATCAAGGTTCAAGTCCAGGCTCTGGCTGGGCCACTCAAGGACATTCAAAGATTTGTCCCGATGCCACTCCTGTGTTGTCTTGGCTGTGTGCTTAGGGTCGTTGTCTTGTTGGAAGGTGAACCGTTGCCCCAGTCTGAAGTCATGAGCGCTCTGGAGCAGGTTTTCATCAAGGATCTCTCTGTACTTTGATCTGTTAATCTTTCCCTCAATCCTGACTTGTCTCCCAGTCCCTGCCACTGAAAAACATCCCAATGGCATGATGCTGCCACCACCATGCTTCCCCGTAGGTGCCTTTTAGCAAATTCCAAGCTGGCTGTCATGTGTTATTTACTGAGGAGTGGCTTCCGTCTGGCCATTCTACCATAAAGGCATGGTTGGTGGAGTGCTACAGAGAGATGTTCTTCTGGAAGGTTCTCCCATCTGTCAGAGTGACCATCGGGTTCTCGTTCACCTCCCTGACCAAGGCCCTTCTCCCCCGATTTCTCAGTTTGGCCAGGTGGCGAGCTCTAGGAAGTCTTGGGGGTTCCAAACATCTTCCATTTAAGAATGATGGTGGCCAATATGTTCTTGGGGACCTTCAACGCTGCAGACACTTTCTGTTACTATTCCCCAGATCTGTGCCTCGACACAATCCTGTCTCGGAGCTCTACGGAGAATTCCTTCGACCTCGTGGCTTAGTTTTTGCTCTGACATGCACTTGCAACTGTAAAGACAGGTGTGTGCCTTTCCAAATCATGTCCAATCGATTGAATTTACCACAGGTGGACTTCAATCAAGTTGTAGAAACATCTCAAGGATGCACCTGAGTTCAATTTCAAGTCTCACAGCAAAGGGTCTGAATAGTTATGTAAATAAGATATTTCTGGTTTTTATTTATAATACATTTGGGAAAATCGCTTTGTCATTATGGGGTATTGTGTGTAGATTGATGATAATTTGTATTTATTTAATCCGTTTAAAAATAAGGCTGTAACGTAACAAAATGTCAAAAAAGTAAAGGGGTCTGAATACTTTCTGAATGCACTGTATACAACACTAGAAATATTACACTATAGAGAGGAGGGGAGAGTGACCTCCTTACCTATCGAGGGCCTGACGAGCCAGCTGCTTCAATTTGCCCTGCAGCCCCTGGTCTGACGTATCATGAGACTATCAGAAAAGAAAGTGGGAGAAAAGGAGTGAGGGGAGAGTTACACTTGACACCTGCCACACATTATGTACCCTAGAGTCTAGGTCAAGAGGGATGTCAGTACATACAATGAAGACTGGTGGGTTCATGGCCTAATCCAAATAAACTGTTCTTATACTCATTCCTGACTATACCTCCATTGGACCTGGTGATGACCCAGGAATTAACATCCTGTATAATGTTTGATACAGTGGTCTGAATAGCTGAGTACAGCTCATTTTGTTGTTGTTGATTTGCTCAATACAAGAGCATCGGTGGTGAAAGTTGCCCCTGTAGTCACACAGCAGGCCTAAAAGAAGCATGGGCCTTTCCTGAACAGTCCCTACCGTCTGGATGCAGAGTTCCACGGCCTGTGTGTAGAGCTCGATGGCCTCGTCCCCATTGCCCTTCTCATCCTCCTCAAAGGCCTGGGTGACCAGGAAGTGGGCCCGCTCCAGATCCACCTGCTGCTTGCTCTTCAGAGGGTCGCTACTTTGAGCTTGAACTGCATGGGGTAGGACACAATGGAACACTAAAAATATATATTTTCAAATACACTTGATAGGTGCAGTGAAATGTTGTTTTACAGCCATGGTAGTACTGTGCCCCTGGAGCAAATAAGGGTTAAGTGCATTGTTCAAGGGCACCGACCAATTTTTCACCTTGCCAGCCCAGGTAGCATTTCGGTTGCTGGACATTTACATAAGTATTCAGACCCTTTACTCGGTACATTGTCTTAGCACCTTTGGCATCGATTACAGCCTCAGGTCTGTAATCGCCTCAGGTCTTCTTGAGACACCTGTATTTGATGGAGGCCACTGTGTTCTTGGGGACCTTCAAAGCTGCAGAAATGTTTTAGTACCCTTCCCCAGATCTGTGCTTTGACACAATCCTGTCTGGTTTTTGCTCTGACATGCACTGTCAACTGTGGGACCTTATACAGGTGCCTTTCCAAATCATGTCCAATCAATGTAATTTACCACAGGTGGAAACCAAGCTGTAGAAACATCTCAAGGATACACCTAAGCTCAATTTCAAGTCTCATTGCAAAGGGACTGAATACTTAGGTAAATAAGCTATTTCTGTTGTTTTTTCAAATAAATTTGCAAACATTTCTAAAAACCTGTTTTTGTTTTGTCACTATGGGGTAGTGTGTGTAGATTGCTGAGGAACATTTTAATGTCATTAATTTTAGAATAAGGCTGTACTGTAACAAAATGTGGAAAAAGACAAGGGGTCTGAATACTTTCCGAATGCACTGTAGGCTACTCACTGCTATGCTTTATGAATATGGGTCCACTCATTCTGGATGGAGTATGAGAGTGAATGAAGTTGGATCAGAAGTGGTTATGGAGGATCACCACTTTCCCTACACTGTTGAGTTGGACTCACCAGCATTGTGCAGGGCCTGAACCCGGTCCAGGTACTCATTGACTTTATCCTGGATGCCCTCCAGTTTAGACCCTGCCATGCCGGCGTAGATCAGGGCTTGTGCCGCCTCCTAATATCACATACACCAACATTATTGCTTTCAAAATGACAAATGTATTTTTATGTAGCAAAATACAAGCGTGTCTTAACCATGGGTCAAGTACCTCTAAAATGGTAACTAACCCTATAATATTGGAGTTTCTGGATATCCCTTAAAGGCTGAATACACAGGTGTAAACACTGGAATGCCACTTCTAAAGGCTAAAAGTGCATCCATCAGTGATCAAGTCGTCTATTCCACAATGGTGACGATAAGATGCAGGTGAAAGTAAAAGCCAATGTGGAGTGCGGCAAGTTATTCCACAACCTCCATTTCAGAGTCCTTAACGTTACCTTATAATAGAAGACCGCTTCGTTGTATTTTCCATTCTGGTCGCAGATGACAGCAGTTTTAGCAAATTTAACTGCATCGTGCTCCAGTGCCGTGCAATCCATTTTGTTCTAACGTTTTTTCATACGCCTTCATACAGCCTGGAAAATATGACTGTCCCTGTCATTCGCAACTAACTTTAACTAGCTAGCGGCGTTAGCTAGCAAGCCGAACTTGATAGAACGTCAGACAGCTAAATCAAAGCAATGAGTTACAGTTCCAGAATTTGGGTTTTTAAAATAAGATTATCAAATTAATGAAATAGAAACAACCGCCTTGACAATATCCGTAAAACATTATGATATACAGCCAGCAAGTAGACGAGCTACTTTCTGCTCGATAACAACAACATAAGTCATTTCCATGATTTAGCTTCCGGGTAGCTCCAACGATGACGAGAGCTTTTACCCTCCAATCCAGTTGGTGGCAGTATTGCGCCATTGATTGATGTAAATCTCCAGTCCACATTGAAGAGTATTCATGATCGAAACATAACACAGTACATACAACTCGACGTGCAACACATGTTCATCGTGAGTTTTACGCACATTGGCGTTGTTAACTAATGTTTTGACTGTGTCCCTCGTGAGATGGTGGTGTGTGGATTTGAAATATGACACTTAATTAAATAGTTTCAGTCGAAGTTCAATTTCCTCCATGTGTGTAAAACGCATAGACTTGCATTTCCTACTCAATCAAACTGTGCGCATGCTTACTTTGTTGTTCCTTCAGTCAACACTTTAATGCCCTAATTTATCAGTCTTTTGTGAAAAGATGTCGTTTTGACAGATTTTGACACAACCTAATCTGTTATTTTTCAGTCTGGTGAAAGACTTCAGGATGAAACAAGAATATCAGGACCTTATTCTGCAGGAGTGTGGTGCAAAGGCTCTGCGTGTTGGTGACAAAATCCAGACGCTGTGGAGCGGCTATGGCCAGATTGTGAGGGTCCATTTAGATGGCTGTGACCGCCCCTCTGTCGTTGTCAAACATGTCATGTTCCCAAAGGAGGCCGAGCACCCTGGAGGCTGGAACACAGACCTGTCCCACATGCGCAAGGTGAGGTCCTACCAAGTGGAGACGCACTGGTACCAGAACTACTCCACCAATGATGGCTGTCGAATGCCAGCCTGCCTGGCTGCTTGTTCATACGGGGACGAAAAGCTGATCGTTCTGGAGGACCTGGATGTGGTGGGCTTCGACCAGAGAAGAACCAGCGTTAGGGATACAGAGATGAGGGCCTGCCTCAGCTGGCTGGCCCACTTCCATGGCCTCTTCCTGGGGGTGGTGCCAGAGGGACTGTGGCCCGTAGGTACCTATTGGCACCTGGAAACACGCCCTGACGAGCTGAATACCATGGACGACGCCCAGCTCAAAGCAGCTGCCGGGGACATTGACAGGATCCTCAATGAATGCAGCTTCAAGACAATCGTTCACGGAGATGCCAAACTAGCCAACTTCTGCTTCTCTGGGAGTGGGCAGGGTGTGGCGGCAGTGGACTTTCAGTACGTGGGCGGAGGCTGTGGGATGAAGGATGTTGTCTACCTCCTGGAGGAAATAGAGGAGAAACAGCTTGAAAAGAGGGTTCCTGGCCTGCTGGACTACTACTTCACAGAACTGAGGGCATCAGTGACCATGCAGGTGGACTTTGCTGCCCTGGAGAAAGAGTGGCGGGAGATGTTTGCCTTTGCCTGGACAGACTTCCATCGCTTTCTCCTGGGATGGATGCCAGGACACCGGAAGATCAACAGATACACTAAGCAGCTGACTAAAGAGGTGCTGAGGAAACTGAAACGGTGACTTAAGCCTCTGCCATTTAGGCTCATCAATCACCTGCTGATTGGACTGGATTGTATTGAGGGATGTAGATCAGAAAAACTGATTTGCTGTGTGTTGTTGGGAGAGCAGAAGATTGATTTATTAGGCCCGAATTTGAGCCCAATTATTGGTATACAATCAAACAATGCCCTGAAAAAGGTTTTCCTTACAAGCTAGAATGTTTTAAATTACATTTAAACTTAATTTAGCAGTTGTCTGTGCGGCTGGTTCTTCAGCTGCTCGAAATTTGAGACAATATTCACTGAAAGTTTTTACCTGACTATTTAGAGCACAGGTACTGAAGTATACATTTCTATCACCCATATGCACAAAACCATGTAAACACCCGTTAGTATGCATCACGTGTATGTACTTTAACCGGTTTAATAATACTTTACTGTGGATATGTACAACAACAAGAAATGGCCAGTTGACGGACCAACACTACGGACAATCGGTAGTTCAAATATAATTCTATTCAACATTTGACAGACGAGACATTTAGTTTTTTTTCTATGTAAGGGTGTATGGCATTGCCTACACAGTTTAAGAAATTGCCATGTTTCGTGACTAAGCTGCAATTTGTTATCTGCAGATAAACTTAATAAAGCACTTTTAATTCCCACCTTGCAGTGTTTTGGTTCTGCATAGCTTGTAAGAATTTGAGAACTTTTAACCATTTCCATTGTATCCATATTATTTACCACAAAGAATGAAACATTCCCTATGCTTTCTCTATGGGGACAAGTTAACGAAAACAGAACCAAAATGTAGTACCACAGTGCATCAAGTGTGAAGTGTATTTCTCTTTCCTTTATCTGCACGGATGTAAAATAGGTGCTGGATAGTTGAAGGCATCTCCCTGATAGCGACCCACAATAGTACTTTCACCTATTTGGAATTTTCATATCAGTGCAGATGAGATGGAGTCAGATCCAGCCAAAATAACTGTAGTTAGCGACATATTGTAATCAGCTGTTGCACACGAGATCCCCTAAAAACACCCCATTTCGATACAGCTATGACCAAAAGTGATTTTCCCAAACCCTTATCCAAACCTTAACCTAATTCTCCTAACCTAGGTAATTTTAGGAAAAGGGTTAGGATTCGTGAAAATGCTCTCCAAACCTGCATCGAAGTGGCGTGTTTTTAGAGAGTTCCCAAATGGATCCCACTGCAGAAGAGTTTTGACATATGCCACACACCCTTTGGATCAGCTGTTGTATAGAGCATAATAGTAATGGCGTCTTTTTATAGGCACTAACTCCGGCATGGCTCGTTGGCCAAAGCCTATGGGGAAATTAGATATACACTGCTCAAAAAAATAAAGGGAACACTTAAACAGGATGGCACATCAATGCGAGCTGTGGCAAGAAGGTTTGCTGTGTCTGTCAGCGGAGTGTCCAGAGCATGAAGGCGCTACCAGGAGACAGGCCAGTACATCAGGAGACATGGAGGAGGCCGTAGGAGGGCAACAACCCAGCAGTAGGACCGCTACCTCCGCCTTTGTGCAAGGAGGAGCAGTAGGAGCACTGCCAGAGCCCTGCAAAATGACCTCCAGCAGGTCACAAATGTGCATGTGTCTGCTCAAACGGTCAGAAACAGACTCCATTAGGGTGGTATGAGGGCCCGACGTCCACAGGTGGGGGTTGTGCTTACAGCCCAACATCATGCAGGACGTTTGGCATTTGCCAGAGAACACCAACATTTACATTTACATTTAAGTCATTTAGCAGACGCTCTTATCCAGAGCGACTTAAGATTGGCAAATTCGCCACTGGCGCCCTGTGCTCTTCACAGATGAAAGCAGGTTCACACTGAGCACATGTGACAGACGTGACAGTCTGGAGACGCCGTGGAGAACGTTCTGCTGCCTGCAACATCCTCCAGCATGACTGGTTTGGCGGTGGGTCAGTCATGGTGTGGGGTGGCATTTCTTTGGGGTGCCGCACAGCCCTCCATGTGCTCGCCAGAGGTAGCCTGACTGCCATTAGGTACCGAGAGTAGATCATCAGACCCCTTGTGAGACCATATGCTGGTGCGGTTGGTCCTGGGTTCCTCCTAATGCAAGACAATGCTAGACCTCATGTGGCTGGAGTGTGTCAGCAGTTCCTGCAAGAGGAAGGCATTGATGCTATGGACTGGCCCACCCGTTCCCCAGACCTGAATCCAATTGAGCACATCTGGGACATCATGTCTCGCTCCAAAGGCACTGATACCCACCCTTGACAGTACACTCCCAAGAAGATAAACATGGAAATTACTGTAATCTGGCCCTATAACTACAGATATAAAGTCATAGCTGGCTGTCTCTTTCTCTCTGTAGGCATCATCTCTTGCCAGGAGTCTGAGTCTTTGCTGATGAATGCTTTAGAGAGATGCTTCCTGGTTCGAACCAGGGAGCAGATCTGGGGTTACACCATAGAGCTAGATAGAAGACTCATCTTTGCATACCTGCTATTATAGCGTATGCAACAGCATGGGCAGTGCCATTGACATCTCAATTTTAAAGTAATCCATTTTCTTCTTATTTGTGTTTAAATAAAGTATAACGCTAATATTGCAGATTTAGTCCTGAAGCCAAATATTGTGTGTCATTAATTTATTGTGGCCACTAGATAGTGGTTTTATAGTTTAAAGCCATTTACATACCATAGCACCCAATTTAAATTTGAAGTCATTGGCTGATTGCTCCCAACCCGAAGGAACCCCCAGCCAGTTGACTACTTTAAAATGGTGGACACCCTCAATGGCAATGTCCATTCGAAAACAAGCTAGTGGCATCACTACATCACTCCCTGGTTCAAATAATATCCAGGCTGTATCACATCTGGCTGTGATTGGGAGTCCCATAGGGCACCACATAATTGTCCCAGTGTCATCCAGCTTTGGCTGTGGTAGGCTGTCATTGTAAATAATAATTTGTTCTTAATTGACTTGCCTATGTTGAGTCCTCTATCAATCTCTATGGGTTACACCCTGAGCAACTGCACCACCTGTGGCTTCAAACACTTCCTGGTGGATGTCTTTGGAGAAAGCTTGATCAGAACAGGTTTTTTCACTCTGGCCAACCTCATTTAATTCCACAAGGTCTTTATTTTTAGTCCGTCTTTCTTTTCTTGTCTGTCTTTGGTCTCTGTCTATCGGTCTGTCATGTCTGTCTGTCTGGGCTTGATTTAGCCCTCACTTGTCTACGCGCATTTGCTGTGTCTGCACTAAATGAATCTGTGTAAATCATATTTCTGTCTCAATATCTATTCTTCACTGCTGTGTTATTTTCCCTAGGATGAGGTCATCACTACGTCGGGAGGAGAGCTCCTGCAGGAGTCACGTTGACCAACAAACTCTTCCACTAACTACAGGGGTCTATTTCAGTAATACCCCCTCCACCCCTCCTGATAAACATACCTGTCCTCCATGACACCCAGTGAAAGCAAATTTAAATTCCAGTTCCAAAATGGAAAACTTTCTCATTGAAAAGGAATGACACTTTTCATTCTTACATTTCAATTTATCTCCTGACTTGATGGAATTGAAATGTAATTTTAGCCCCTGGAAAGAGAGCACTGTCACACAAAAACAATGGAGTGAATTTATGGCCCTATTCAGGTATTCAGTCAAAACATTGACATGGTAAAAAAAATCTGTAAATTACAAACAACATTGCTGTGTGGCCAGACTGTAGAATTCTATAAGATATTTCATTTATGCTGAGGATAATAGCGCCGAGACAGGATTGTGTCAAGTCACAGATCTGGGGAAGGTTACCATAAAAAAATGTCTGCCACCATCTGTTCACCTTCCAACAGGACAACTACCCTTAACACACAGCTAAGATAACACAGGAGTGGCTTCAGGACAAGTCTCTGAATGTCCTTGAGTGGCCCAGACCGAGCCCGGACTTGAACCCAATCGAACATCTTTGGAGAGACCTGAAAATAGCTGTGCAGCAAAGCTCCCCATCCAACCTGACAAAGCTTGAGAGTATCTTCAGAGAAGAATAGGAGAAACTCCCCAAATACAGGTGTGCCAAGATTGTAGCGTCATACCCAAGAAGACTGAAGATTGTAATCACTTCCAAAGGTGCTTCAATAAAGTACTGAGTAAAGGGTCTGAATAATGTAAATGTATATTTCATTTAAAAAAATGTTTTTCTACATTTGCAAAAATTTCTAAAAACCTGTTTCTGCTTTGCCATTATGGGGTATTGTGTGTAGGTTGATGAGGGGGGGGGGCAATTTAATACATTTAAGAAGAATTAGTAAGAATTATAATGAAATTCATCACGTACTTGTCGGTAGTTGAGAATCTCGCACTATCAAAAACAAAAAGAACAGCACAAGCTTGCAGATGGATGTCCCTACCAAATCAGAAGATCCACCCAGAACATGTTTTATACACACATTGGAAAAGCAAATGCTCAATTGATTATTTCCCAGATTGACAAAATGTACATTTCTCATCAATATTTAAAATATATTTACAAATACTTTCGGTGGACGACTAACACCCGTGAGTTATTATAGTGTCCTCTATCTATCTCTATGACTGGTACCCACTAGCTGTCAGTGGAATATTATGACGTAGTTTCCGGTATTACACCCGACTCACCAAAAAAACTGTCGAACTGGGAAGGAGCAGTCAAAAGGGGTCGAAAATACTCAAATAATCTAAAGTAAGTTAACGTTGTGTATGAATAAACCTCCTATCCCCGATACTGTCACGTCGTTCGTATTATCAAGAGAAGTAGCAAACCAGCATTTCACGATATGCTAACGTAATGTTAGTTTGGCTAATAGGTGGCTAGCTAACTAGCAACACTAATCTCTGGAGCTTTGATAGCACAGCACTCGTAAAACGAACGTCTATTTGTCAGATATGTTAACATCATACAATTACTTTCTACATGGACTAGTTTTGGTGGTTAGTGTAAACAATAAACAAGTAGGTCGCTAACTAGTATCTGGCTGGATGGCTCATTTTGACGGCTGTATGACGCAACGCGACAGGTGTTCTGAAGACTGGAATGTCTCCCCCTGAATTGTTGCTAGCTAGGTCAGGGGTGTCAGAGATCTAGTGTCTGTGTTTATGTTTATCCGCGACTTGTCTGTTGAATATAGTCATGCTGACTACGCTCTTGAGCACTAATATTTTCTTCAACTGGCCATACATAGGATTATATAGTAATCATCAGGACTGGCTGTGTCTCACTCATTAATTACATTATAAAAGCATTTAAAAGTATTAGCTAGCTAGCCAATATCCCCTTTTTTAATGATAAATTAACATAAACAATTCCAGAGACTGTCAATCTCTGCATGTCAATACATTTGAGTAGCCTAGTATTATTATTATTATTATTACCACAAGTAAGGACATTCAAAACGTTCAGATTCATAACTGTTTGAGAAGCATTGTCTTAATCACTTTCTCTATTTGACAGAACCCCAAGAAACATAGCTGCTTCACTCTCCACCAGGATTACATCGTGATTGGACACAGAACCATCTCCCCGCCAATGACAGCTCTTTAGAGAGAAAATACCCTGTCCACCACAGTCATTGGCTGAGCTGGACTTGAGATCACAATGATGAAGAGGATCTGAAGGAGTCTTCCTCCTCAGGTGAAGGAGGCGAGCCCTGTCCTTTCCCATCCCCTTGACACACCCATTAATATGAACCATGGACCCAGGAGCAGTTGACAGTCCCGTCACCTTAGTCATCAAGGCCCCCAACCAGAAGTATGACGACCAGACAATAAACTGTTTTCTCAACTGGACGGTAGAGAAACTGAAGAGTCACATCTCGAATGTGTACCCAAGCAAGCCGGTGAGTTGGTACTGCCATTTTTTGGTTTCCTCATCCCCACCATTCCATTAACTAAGGGGAGTGGATAGGACGGGGGAACCGTCCGCCTGGAGAGCTACTGGGTTTGCAGGCTTTTGCTCCAGCTCAGCTCTAGGTCTAACTCTCAAAGGAATAACCACAGTAAAAGTATCTGCAAAGTATACTGAACAAAACTATAAACGCAAAAATTTTAAATATTTTACTGAGTTGCAGTTCATATATTGAGTCAATTGAAATAAATGAATTCGACACTAATCTATGGATTTTACATGACTGTAATACAGATACCTTAAAAGAAAAGTAGGGTGTGGATCAGAAAACTAGTCAGTATCTGGTGATACCACCATTTTCCTCATGCAGGACGACACATCTCCTTTGCATAGAGTTGATTAGGCCGTTGATTATGGCCTGTGGAATGTTGTCCATCTCCTCTTCAATGGCTATGCAAAGTTGCATGATATTGGTGGGAACTGGAACATGCAATAATACATGTCGATCCAGAGCATCTCAAACACTATTACTGACTACAAAGGGAAACCCAGACGCAGCTGCCCAGTGATGCGTGCCTACCAGACAAGCTAAATGCCTTTTATGTTCGCTTCGAGGAAAGCAACACTGAAGCATGCACGAGAGCACGAGCTGTTTTGGATGACTGTGTGATAAAGCTCTCGGTAGCTGATGTGAACAAAACCTTTAAACAGGTCAACGGACCCACTGTCAAGTGTCTTCACTAGAGGTCGACCGATTATGATTTTTCAGCGCCGATACCGATTATTGGAGGACCAAAAAACAGCCGATACCAATTAACCGGACAATTTTTATTTTATTTGTAATAATGACAATTACAACAATACTGAATGAACACGTATTTTTACTTAATATAATACATCAATAAAATCAATGTAGCCCCAAATAAATAATGAAACGTGTTCAATTTGGTTTAAATAATGCAAAAACAAAGTGTTGGAGAAGAAAGTAAAAGTGCCATGTAAGAAAGCTAACGTTTAAGTTCCTTGCTCAGAACATGAGAACATATGAAAACTGGTGGTTCCTTTTAACACGAGTCTTCAATATTCCCAGGTAAGAAGTTTTAGGTTGTAGTTATTATAGGAATTATAGGACTATTTCCCTCTATACCATTTGTATTTCATTAACCTTTGACTATTGGATGTTCTTATAGGCACTTTAGTATTGCCAGTGTAACAGTATAGCTTCCGTCCCTCTCCTCGCCCCTACCTGGGCTCGAACCAGGAACACATCGACAACAGCCACCTTCGAAGCAGCGTTACGCATGCAGAGCAAGGGAAACGACCACAGGCTTAGAGCGAGTGACGTTTGAAACGCTGTTAGCGCGCGCTAACTAGCTAGCCATTTCACTTCGGTTACACCAGCCTCATCTCGGGAGTTGATAGGCTTGAAGTCATAAACAGTGCAATGCTTGACGCACAACGAAGAGCTGCTGGTAAAACGCACGAAAGTGCTGTTTGAATGAATGTTTATACTCCTGCTTCTGCCTACCACCGCTCAGTCAGATACTTGTATGCTCAGTCAGATTATATGCAACGCAGGACACTAGATAATATCTAGTAATATCATCAACCATGTGTAGTTAACTAGTGATTATGATTGATTGATTGTTTTTAAAAGATACGTTTAATGCTAGCTAGCAACTTACCTTGGCTTACTGCATTCGCGTAACAGGCAGTCAGTCTCCTTGTGGAGTGCACAAGGACAAGTTAACTTTAAGGTTGCAAGATTATCCCCCGAGCTGACAAGAGGAAAATCTGTCGTTCTGCCCCTGAACGAGGCAGTTAACCCACCGTTCCTAGGCTGTCATTGAAAATAAGAATGTGTTTTTAACTGACTTGCCTAGTTAAATAAAGGTGTAAAAAAAAATGTTAACTTGAAATCGGCCCTAATTAATCGGCCATTCCGATTAATCGGTCAACCACTAGTCTTCACTCACATTTTCAACATCTCCCTGACGGAGTCTGTAATACCTACATGTTTCAAGCAGACCACCATAGTCCCTGTGCCCAAGGAAACGAAGGTAACCTGCCTAAATGATTACTGCCCCCTGGCACTCGTGCTGGTAGCCATGAGGTGCTTTGAAAGGTTTTTCATGGCTCACATCAACAGCATCCTCCCGGACACCCTAGACCCACTCCAATTGGCATACGGCCCCAACGGATCCACAGATGACGCAATCGCACTCCATACCGCCCTTTCTCACCTGGACAAAATGAACACCTATGTGAGAATGCTGTTCATCGACTACAAGTCAGCGTTCAACACCATAGTGCCCACGAAGCTCATCACTAAGCTAAGGATCCTGGGACTAAACACCTATCTCTGCTACTGGTTCTTGGACTTCCTGACGGGCTGCCCCCAGGTGGTAAGAGTAGGCACTAACGCGTTTGCCACGCTGATCCTTAACACTGGGGCCCCTCAGGAGTGTGGACTCAGTCCCGTCCTGTATTCTCTGTTCACCCATGACTGCGTGGCCAAACACGATCCAACACCACCATTAAGTTTGCTGATGACACAACAGTGGTAGGCCTGATCACCGACAACGATGAGACGGCCTATAGGGAGGAGGTCAGAGAACTGGCAGTGTGGTGCCAGGACAACAACCTCTCCCTCAACGTGAGCAAGACGAAGGAGCTGATTGTGGACTACAGGAAAAGGCGGGCCAAACAGGCCCCCATTAGTGGAGCGGGTCGAGAGTTTCAAGTTCCTTGGTGTCCACATCATCAATGAACTATCATTGTCCAAACATACCAAGACAGTCGTGAAGAGGGTACGACAAAACCTTTTCCACCTCAGCAGACTGAAAAGATTTGGCATGGGCCCCCAGATCCTCAAAAGGTTTGACAGCTGCACCATCAATGGTTGCATCACTGCCTGGTATGGCAACTGCTCGGCATCTGACCGTGAGGAGTTACAGAGGGTTGTGCAAACGGCCCAGTACATCACTGGGGCTAAACTTCCTGCCATCCAGGACCTATAAATAGGCAGTGTCAGAGGAAAGCCCATAAAATTGTCAGACTTCAGTCACCCAAGTTGTAGACTGTTTTCTCTGCTGCCGCACGGCAAGTGGTACCGGAGCGCCAAGTCTAGGACCAAAAGGCTCCTCAAAAGCTTCTACGCCCAAGCCATTAGACTGTTGAAAAATTCATAAAAATCGCCACCAGATAATTTACATTGACCCCCCCCACCCCTTGTACACTGCTGCTACTCGCTGCTTGTTTGTTACCTATGCATAGTTACTAAGCCCCCACCTACAGTTGAAGTCGGAAGTTTACTTACACTTAGGTTGGAGTCATTAAAACTCATTTTTCAACCACTCCACAAATGTCTTGTTAACGAACTATAGTTTTGGCAAGTAGGTTAGGACATCTACTTTGTGTATGACACGAGTACATTTTCCAACAATTGTTTACAGACCGATTATTTCATTATAATTTACTGTATCACAATTACAGTGGGTCAGAAGTTTACATACACTAAGTTGGCTGTGCCTTTAAACAGCTTGGAAAATTCCAGAAAATTATGTCATGGCTTCAGAAGCTTCTGATAGGCGAATTGACATAATTTGAGTCAATTGGAGGTGTACCTGTGGCCTCTTCAAGGCCTCTTTGCTTGAAATCATGGGAAAATAAAAAGAAATCAGCCAAGACGTCAGAGAATAAATTGTAGACCTCCACAAGTCTGGTTCATCCTTGGGAGCAATTTCCTAACACCTGAAGTTAACACGTTCATATGTACAAACAACAGCACGCAAGTATAAACACCATGGGACCACGCAGCCATCATTACCACTCAGGAAAGAGACGCGTTCTGTCTCCTAGAGATAAACGTACTTTGGTGCGAAAAGTGCAAATCAATCCCAGAACAACAGCAGAGGAGGACCTTGTGAAGATGCTGGAGGAAACTGGTACAAAAGTATCTATATCCACAGTAAAACAAGTCCTATATCGACATAACCTGAAAGGCCACTCAGCAAGGAAGAAGCCACTGCTCCAAAACCGCCATAAAAGAAGCCAGACTATGGTTTGCAACAGCACATGAGGACAAAGCTCGTACTTTTTAGAGAAATGTCCTCTGGTCTGATGAAAAAAAAAATGGAACTCTTTGGCCATAATGACCATCATTATGCTTGTAAGCCAAAGAACACCATCCCAACCGGGAAACACTGGGGTGGCAGCATCATGTTGTTAGGGTGCTTTGCTGCAGGTAAGATGGCATCATGAGGAGGGAAAATGATGTGGGTATATTGAAGCAACATCTCAAGACATCAGTCAGGAAGTTAAAGCTTACACTGGCAATGGCTCTGGTGGACATTCCTGCAGCCAGCATTCCAATTGCAAGCTCCTTCATAACTTAAGACATCTGTGGCATTGTGTTGTGTGACAACTGCACATTTTAGAGTGGCCTTATGAAACATTTCTGCAACCTTTTACTTCAGCTCCTGAAACATGGGTCAAACACTTTACATGTTGCGTTTTATATTTTTGTTCAAAATAGTTTTGAAGTAGATTTCTTCAGAATTTGAGTAAGAAACAAGCCCTGATTTTTCATGTTATACACTTGTGAGGTAATTGCATTTGCTTTGTTTATCTTAGCATTTTCTATAACCAGAGGAAGCTGTAGACAGTCTAATTGTTTCCTAGCTGAGCTCCATAAACTGAAAGATGTGACAGCTGTTGAGTAAATCTCAAAACTGGACATCCACCTGGGAAAGCAGAACAAAACTGTGTAACCACAGCAACCAACCAAGCATCCTAAATGAAGGGATTAGTTAAGGGATATTATCTTAATAGTTCATTTGTCAGGTTTTCCAAAATGAATGACACATTGGGTTCTCTGCCACGTTGTTTATCTGTGAGCACTATCTTGCTGCGTCTTGACCACCAAAACAAAACCCAACTATTCCTTCTGAGCATAGACTACGTTTTGGGGATTTGAAATGCTTGCTTTTACATGTATGTAGGTCTACATTTACATGTAGTACCTGTCAAAAGTTTGGACACCTACTCATTCAAGGGTTTTTGTTTTAACTATTTTCTACATTGTAAAATAATAGCGAAGACATCAAAACTATGAATGAATACATATGGAATCATGTAGTAACCAAAAAGGTGTTAAGCAAATCAAAATATACTTGAGGTTCTTCAAAGTAGCCACCTTTTGCCTTGATGACAGCTTTGCATGCTCTTGGCATTGTCTCAACCAGCTTCGAGGTAGTCATCTGGAATGTATTTCAATTAACAGGTGTTCCTTGTTTCAAAGTGAATATGTGGAATGTCTTTCCTTAATGCATTTGAACCAATCAGTTGTATTGACACAGTAGGGGTGGTATACAGAAGAGAGCCCTATTTCGTAGAAGGCCAAGTCCATATTATGGCGAGAACAGCTCAAATAAGCAAAGAGAAACAACAGTCCATCATTCCTTTAAGACATGGATGCCAGTCGATACAGAAAATTTCAAGGACTTTTAAAGTTTCATCAAGTGCAGTCGCAAAAACCATCAAGTGCTATGATGAAACTGGCTCTCATAAGAACCGCCACAGGAAAGGAAGACCCAGATTTACCTCTGCTGCAGAGGATACATTCATTGGAGTTAACTGCACCTCAGATTGCAGCCCAAATAAATGCTTCACAGAGTTCAAGTAACAGACACATCTCAAAATCAACTGTTCAGAGGAGACTGCGTGAATCAGGCCTTCGTGGTTAAATTGCTGCAAAGAAACCACTACTAAAGGACCCCAATAAGAAGACTTGCTTGGGCCAAGAAACACGAGCAATGGACATTAGAACGGTCTAATGAGTCCAAATTTGAGATTTTTGCTTCCAACCGCTGTGTCTTTGTGAGATGCAGAGTAGGTGAACGGATGATCTCTGCATGTGTGGTTCCCACCGTGAAGCGAGGAGGTGTGATGGTGTGGGGGTGCTTTGCTGTTGACGCTGTTGGTGATTTATTTAAAATTCAAGGCACACTAACCAGCACGGCTACCACAGCATTCTGCAGTGATTCGCCATCCCATCTGGTTTGCGCCTAGTCCCGCTATCATTTGTTTTTCAACAGGACAATGACCCAAAACACACCTCCAGGCTGTGTAAGGACTATTTGACCAAGAAGGAGAGTGATGATGCTGCATCAGATGACCTGGCCTCCACAATCACCAGACCTCAACCCAATTGTGGTGGTTTGGGATAAGTTGGACCGCAGAGTGAAGGAAAAGCAGCCAACAAGTGCTCAGCATATGTGGGAACTCCTTCAAATTTTACTAGTCACATGCGCCGAATACAACCAGTTTTGACCTTACAGTGAAATGCTTACTTACGAGCCCCTAACTGACAGTTTATTTTTTTTTTTAAATATGGATAAGAATAAGAGATAAAAGTAACAGGTAATTAGAGGAGCAGTAAAAAATAACAATATATACAAGGGGGTGCCGGTACAGAGTCAATGTGCGGGGCACCGGTTAGTTGAGGTAGTATGTACATGTAGGTAGAGTTAATTAAAGTGACAATGCATAGATGACAACAGAAAGTGTCAGTGGAGGGGAGGGGGGCAATGTGAATAGAATAGTCTGTAGTATTCCCAGGTGGATGTCCAATAGTATTCCTCATGAAGCTGGTTGAGAGAATGCCAATAGTGTGCAAAGCTGTCATCAAAGCAAAGGGTGGCTACTTTGAAGGATCTCAAATATAAAATGTATTTTGATTTGTTTAACCCTTTTTTGGTTACTATATGATTCCATATGTGTTATTTCATAGTTTTGATGTCTACACTATTATTCTACAATGTAAAAAATAAAAACCCTTGAATGAGTTGGTGTCCCAACTTTTGACTGGTACTGTACATCATGTGAAATAATTCTGTAAGGTGTTGTTGTCTTGTGACGCTGCAGGTATGTGTTCAAGTGTGTAATCTACCCTCATCTAATGTAATCTAATCTGAAAATGCTTAGTCTCTCTGGAACACAAGCTAGGTTTCCATCCAATTGGTGCCAGATTTTCATGCAAATATTCTAAAATCTACATAAAAACAATGCACATGTTTTCCAACCAGAGATATTACTTATGTCATGTTCTGTCACTGTATCGGATCAATCAAACATTTAGGTCTATGGTTGCAATAGTACTTCTGTATTAAAAAATGTAATATTGCCCTACCACCTTGTTGATATACTTTCAGCGCCATTGTTCTTGCATGTAACGTTTTCCATAATTTTTGCATTTAGAGCTTATCAACCCAAACTGTGATTTTTTTTTATTTTTTATGATCTAGTAGCATATTCTGCAACATGGGCTTTCTCAGAATGACAGTTGTGTTGTTTTAGTCATCCAAGGATCAGCGGCTGGTATACTCGGGCCATCTCCTCCAGGACCACCTGCAACTGAGGGATGTCCTCAGGAAGGTAAAGACCACCCTCGACCTTGTCTCTGTTTTTCTGCTGTGGCATATGGTCGAGAGGTTTGGAGTATGGTGGACTAACACTATATCTGAAATGTTAGAATTGGTATGCAATATCACAGAAACCTCACTCAACATAACAGACAACTGACTGCTGAGCTGTCTGCTGTTATTGAATAGGGCCCACCCCCTTGTGTGTCTGAGAGAGAGGGCGAACGTGAGACTGTGACAGTATAACAATAGCTGATCCGATGTAGCAAGCAACATTGGTGAGGTTGGCTTTGTCCCTGAATTCTAGCCTGTTCCCTGAAATTCCTCCCTCCCTCGCTCACGCTCGCTCTCACTCTCACGTCCTCCAATCACCAAAACAGAATCAAATAATTAATTATGCCCTTCTCCTTTTCCCCCACATCCAACCCTCTATTTCTGCCTACAGCAGGAGGGTTATCACATGATGCACCTGGTGTGTGCCTCCCGTAGCCCACCAACCTCGCCCACGCCCCACTGCTCCACCCCCAGCTCGGTGACCTCTGACCCCAGCTCCAGCTCTGGGGTACGTCTAATGGTGTGGAGTCATTCTGTGGAGCTCAACAATTCAATCAGATAGAAATTAAATGCCTAGAACACATAACAGAAAGCTCTGTCATTTGGAATGGAGAGTGGGGTGTGGTCTATACGTTACATTTCTACTCTGTGACTGGGAACGTATCCGTTTGGTGTCTTTGCGGTAGGGCTGGGCGACATGAACCAAATATATCACAATATTTTTCAAATTTCTTGCGATATTTGAGTTTTTTAACATTACAAGTTCTAAATATGCTTTATTTATAGTGCATGACCCTGGGGTGGCAACACATACATTCTAAGGGTTTTTAATAGGGCTTTGGACATTCAATAAACTTCAACCAAAAGTTTGAATATAGTGGGCACTTTGAATCCAGTGATTGACACAATTAATGAAAAGGCGAGGGGGAGGTTATTGTGACAGGGTAGGAACCAACCAACATTACACACAGTGGCACAACACATTTAACAAACCAAACATTGAAATACCGTTATACAATGCAAAGTAAAAACCCAAGCTTGTCTGTGCATCAGTACCGGTGTGTGTGTGTGTGTGTATATAGTAAAATACTCTACCACCCAGCCCTACTTTGCAGCTGTCCTTATTCCCATAGGTGCATTGTTTTTTTAAACCTATATATTCCTTTGCTGGTTTATGATTGGTGTATGTCTTGTCACTCAGAGTTCAGACAGTGCTGGCTCCATCCCCCAAGCCACAACACCAAATCAGGACGGTCAGTCCGCTGCCTCAGTAGCAGGAAGTTATGATGGATTAAGGCATCGTGGAGGCTTCCCCCAATTTAACCCTCAAAATCCTACCTCTACTGGTATAATGCAATGGTAAGCATTGTTCTCGTGTATTGGGATCAATTCTAGTTCCGTTTCTACCTAGTCAGGAAAATAAGTGAAATTCAATTTTAAAAAATGGTGGGAATAATGCAGAAAATATTGTGTGCGCATGATTTTTGATTGCATGTGTTACTGTTTTTCCTCCATAGGCCAGATGGGACGCAGGTCCCAGTACAGGGGGGTATGGCTGCAGGTGTGCCCCCCCACCCCATGTACATGCCCATGCAGGTCCTCTGGTGGCAGCAAATGTATGCACGCCACTACTACATGCAATAGTAAGTCAGTCGTCTGCATTTAGAGCCCAATCCTAACAACCCATAAGGACCACATACATTTCTGTTGGAATGAGTTATATTCACTGGCTTCTATCTGCTAATACTTATTTATGTCTTTCTTTCTCTCCCTCTTCCAGTCAAGCAGCAGTGGCAGCCTCACAGCCCCCCTCCACCCCTCCCTCCTCCCCCAGTCCCACCCACTCCCCCCAACCCGCACAGCCCAATGAAGCTCCACCTCCCCTGGGACCTAACCCCATTCAAGAGGACAGGGCGGCCAATCCCAATATCCAGATGAATGCCCAGGGCGGGGCCGTGCTAAATGAGGATGAACTGAACCGGGATTGGCTGGACTGGATGTACGCGGTCTCCCGCGCTGCCATCTTGCTCAGCATTGTGTATTTCTACTCCTCCTTTGGCCGCTTCGTCATGGTGATAGGCGCCATGCTGCTCGTCTTTTTGTGAGTTCTCTTCTGTACACTATCAGTTTGACATTAGAATGGATACTTTTGAAGGACCCTGTTTACTTTGTACAGTGGGCTCCAAAATGACTGGCAACCCTGACTGGCAATGCACAAACAATACTTGAAAAAATATAAACAATATAATTATAGAGAAACTCAAAACACCAACATGTGAGAAATACTCTACTTTATTAATATTTCAATGGAACCCACCAAAGTAATTTATTGATTTAATAAATGAGGTAATGCAATATCCCTTTGTCATCCAACACTATGAAAAAAACAAAAGAACTGGCAGTTCAAAAGAGACAGATGGTCATAGACCTTCATAAAGCAAACCAATGTGTATTTGTCACGTGCACTGAATACAACCTTACAGTGAAATGCTTACTTACAGGCCCTAACCAACAGTACAATTTTTAAGTAAAAAAATAGGTATTAGGTGAACAATAGATAAGTAAAGAAATAAAAAAACACAGTAAAAAGGTCAGTTGCTATATACAGTAGCGAGGCTATAACAGTAGCGAGGCTATATACAGGCACCGGTTAGTCAGGCTAATTGAGGTAATACAGTGGGGCAAAAAAGTATTTAGTCAGCCATCAATTGTGCAAGTTCTCCCACTTAAAAAGATAAGAGGCCTGTAATTTTCATCATAGGTACACTTCAACTATGACAGACAAAATGAGGGGGAAAAAATCCAGAAAATCACATTGTAGGATTTTTAATTAATTTATTTGCAAATTATGGTGAAAAATAAGTATTTGGTCAATAACAAAAGTTAATCTCAATACTTTGTTATATACCCTTTGTTGGCAATGACAGAGGTCAAACATTTTCTAGAAGTCTTCACAAGGTTTTCACACACTGTTGCTGGTATTTTGGGCCATTCCTCCATGCAGATCTCCTCTAGAGCAGTGATGTTTTGGGGCTGTTGCTGGGCAACACGGACTTTCAACTCCCTCCAAAGATTTTCTATGGGGTTGAGATCTGGAGACTGGCTAGGCCACTTCAGGACCTTGAAATGCTTCTTACGAAGCCACTCCTTCGTTGCCCGGGCGGTGTGTTTTGTATCATTGTCATGCTGAAAGACCCAGCCACTTTTCATCTTCAATGCCCTTGCTGATGGAAGGAGGTTTTCACTCAAAATCTCACGATACATGGCCCCATTCATTCTTTCCTTTACACGGATCAGTCGTCCTGGTCCCTTTGCAGAAAAACAGCTCCAAAGCATGATGTTTCCACCCCCATGCTTCACAGTAGGTATGGTGTTCTTTGGATGCAACTCAGCATTCTTTGTCCTCCAAACACGACGAGTTGAGTTTTTACCAAAAAGTAATATTTTGGTTTCATCTGACCATATGACATTCTCCCAATCTTCTTCTGGATCATCCAAATGCTCTCTAGCAAACTTCAGACGGGCCTGGACATGTACTGGCTTAAGCAGGGGGACACGTCTGGCACTGCAGGATTTGAGTCCCTGGCGGCGTAGTGTGTTACTGATTGTAGGCTTTGTTACTTTGGTCCCAGCTTTCTGCAGGTCATTCACTAGGTCCCCCCGTGTGGTTCTGGGATTTTTGCTCACCGTTCTTGTGATCATTTTGATCCCACGGGGTGAGATCTTGCGTGGAGCCCCAGATCGAGGGAGATTATCAATGGTCTTGTATCTCTTCCATTTCCTAATAATTGCTCCCACATTTGATTTCTTCAAACCAAGCTGCTAACCTATTGCAGATTCAGTCTTCCCAGCCTGGTGCAGGTCTACAATTTTGTTTCTGGTGTCCTTTGACAGCTCTTTGGTCTTGGCCATAGTGGAGTGTGACTGTTTGAGGTTGTGGACAGGTGTCTTTTATACTGATAACAAGTTCAAACAGGTGCCATTAATACAGGTAACGAGTGGAGGACAGAGGAGCCTCTTAAAGAAGAAGTTACAGGTCTGTGAGAGCCAGAAATCTTGCTTGTTTGTTGGTGACCGAATACATATTTTCCACCATAATTTGCAAATAAATTCATAAAAAATCCTACAATGTGATTTTCTGGATTTTTTTCCCCCTCATTTTGTCTGTCATAGTTGAATTGAATCTATGATGAAAAGTACAGGCCTCTCATCTTTTGAAGTGGGAGAACTTGCACAATTGGTGGCTGACTAAATACTTTTTTGCCCCACTGTATGTACATGTAGGTATAGTTACAGTGACTATGCATAGATAATAAACAGAGTAGCAGCAGCGTAAAAGAGGGGGTGGCGGGACACAATGGAAATAGTCCGGGTAGCCATTTTATTGCCTGTTCAGGAGTCTTATGGCTTGGGGGTAGAAGCTGTTGAGAAGCCTTTTGATCCTAGACTTGGCGGTCCGGTACCGCTTGCCATGCGGTAGTAGAGAGAACAGTCTATGATTAGGGTGGCTGGGGTCTTTGTCAATTTTTAGGGCCTTCCTCTGACACTGCCTGTTGTAGAGGTCCTGGATGGCAGAAAGCTTGGCCCCAGTGATGTACTGGGCACTACGCATTACCCTCTGTAGTGCCTTGCGGGCGTAGGCCGAGCAGTTGCCGTACCAGGCAGTGATGCAACCAGTCAGGATGCTCTCGATGTTGCACCTGTAGAATCTTTTGAGGATCTGAGGACCCATGCCAAATCTTTTTAGTTTTCTGAGGGGGAATAGGCTTTGTCGTGCCCTCTTCACGACGGTCTTGGTCTGTTTGGACCATTCTAGTTTGTTGGTGATGTGGACACCAAGGAACATGAAGCTCTCAACCTGCTCCATTACAGCCCCATCAATGAGAATGGTGGCGTGCTCAATCCTCCTTTTCTTGTAGTCCACAATCATCTCCTTTGTCTTGATTACGTTGAGGGATAGGTTGTTATTCTGGCACCACCCGGCCAGGTCTCCGACCTTCTTCCTATAGGCTGTCTTGTCGTCTGCAAAGTTATTGATGGTGTTGGAGTCATGCTTGGCCACGCAGTGCAAGTGCTTGGAGCCAAACGTCAATTAAATTATGACTGGAAGAAGGTGCTCTGGTCAGATGAGACCACAATTTAAGGTTTTGGTGTCGAAACAGAGATGCATACAAGGAGAGGCACCTCGTACGTTGAAATATGGTGGTGGGTCAGTGATGTTTTGGGGCTGTTTTAATTCCAGAGGTTAAGATTGATGGCATAATGAATTCCACCAAGAATCAGGCAATTTTGGCTGACATTCTGTTTGCCTCTGCCAGAAGGCTTGGACTTGGCCGTAGGTGGACTTTCCAACAAGACAGTGACCCAAAACATACCTCAAGATCCACCCAAATGCTTCTGTGACAGCAACATCAATGTTCTGCCATGGCCATGTCAGTCGCCGGACCTCAATCCAATCCAAAACCTGTGGGCTGAGTTGAAGAGGGCAGTTGATAAGTGCAAACCCAAGAATGTGAAGGATCTTGAAAGGATCTGCATAGAAGAATGGTCCAAAATCGCTCCAAATGTGTTCCTTTACCTTGTCAAACATTACAGGAAAAGACCATGCTGTTATCCTTGCCAGAGGTGGATGCACTAAGTACTAAATGAGGACTGCCAATAATTATGAAACCTTGATTTTGATTAAATGTATGTGTTAAATAATTGTATGATTTTGGTGGGTTCCATTAAAACATTAATAAAGTACAGTATTTCTCACATGTTGGTATTTTGAGTTTCTCTATAATTATATTGTTTATATTTGTTCAAGTATTGTTTGTGCATTGTCAGTCAGGGGTGACAGTAATTTTGGAGCCCACTGTGTCTGTGTGTGAGATACTAATTTTGTGGTGTTAACTAGGCACAGGGCTGGTTGGTTCCCCTTTAGGCCAGAGCTGCAGAACCCCGGAGGAGAAGGAGCGGGGTTAGCTCATCAGGACGAGGCAGAGAGACACCAGGACATCCAGGAGATGGTAGGTGCTCCTTGTTTAAGATGGACTCCATCTCTGTCTGTGTGGTTGTTTTTCTGTCTGATCGGTCTGTCTGTGTGGTTGTTTTTCTGTCTGTGTCCAAGCTGCTCCTTTCTCTCTGCCACATTCTCTCTCCGTCTCTGCTTTTTAAACCGATGGTCCTTCTCTTATTCTCTCTCATTTTCTCGTTCTGTTTCTCTCCATCTCAGGAGCGGATGATGGATGAAGGGCTAGAGGATGAGGAGGGCGACAGTGGAGAGGAAGGCCCAGAGGACCCGGCAGCTCCCGCTGCCCCCCGCCACCACGGCTTCCTGGCCTCCGCCTGGTCCTTCATCAGCACCTTCTTCACCTCTCTCATCCCAGAGGGACCCCCCACCCCGCCAACTAAATCAGGGAGGGAGACCCCCCAGTAACAACCTCCCATGCTGCCAAATACCAGACTGTAAAAAGTGCTGCAGTGTGGGGGAAGTCTTGAATAAATCAATGAGCATCGAACAAACTAACATGTTATGCCATGTTAAACAAGCTAACAATGCTTTATATTACAGAGGCTTCTCTGATTTCATTATACAAACCGGTACACACACACACTTTTACCTTTGATCATGTCTGCTCATTCAGATTTTGGTGGCACTGAAAGACCTCGAAAGGTCATCCATTGTAAGCAGTGATACAGCCATTGCATTTATCGTTTTGGTTTTGGAGAATAGATGAAAGGACATACACACCTAAATGTGTATGAATATTGCAATGACTCTAGCACATTGATTCTCTGTGTATATGAGCATTATCTATTTACATATAAATATATACATCTTAATTCCTGACAAAATGCGTTTTTGAATAAAAGCCTTGTGGTTTCGTGTGTGAACTGTCTTCTATGATTGGTTCAATTGAAGGGCAAGTGAGATGTTCTCTATTTGACCTACTTTAAGTGGAAGTTCATGCTCTTTTTCATCTGGTGCAGTTGACGTAGTGGAATTGAATCATCTGTTCAAAGCCCTGTAACCATAGATATCCTATAATGAGTAGTCTATGCATGATACAGCTTAGATAACTCAGGAATTATACTTCATCCTTCAAGATGGCTGCTTGATGACTACTCAAATCAAGTTTATTGGTCACGTACACAGGTTTGCAGATGTTATCGCAGGTGCAGAGAAATGCTTGTATTTCTTGCTCCAACAGTGCAGTAATACCTAGTAATAAACTCCATACCCAATGGGCACTATGATGTTAAAGTAGAGGAGCAGCAGTAGGAGGAACGTGAGAACCTATGGCATGATGGTGGTTACTTCAACCTAGAATCGCTAACAGATTCTGAGGCCTTTTTTGAGACCACCACCTGGGTCTCTGGAAGCTGAAGAAACCTCTAGCCACCTTAACCTCTATGACGGGTAGGCAACCATGTTCATGGAGTACTGCGGGATTTTGTTCAAACTAGGCACCACACCTGACCAGCTGAGCTAATTGATCAGTTCAGAGATTAGGATCTGGAAAAACATTTTTGCCCGCATTACAGAAGGCTATATCGGTCTGCTGATACAGGACAAGCAAAGGCCCAGTGCACTACTTTTGTGAATAGAAATTATTATTCAATTCTACTTTTTCAGGGGGTGCAGCAGCAGCACCCCTACTTCCCGTGACTATGCTTGTGACATGTTTTCTCAATTCTGAGGGTGATAGTTGATCATCTTTCCAGACAACAAATGACACTTTCGGAGTTATTACATTTTGTGACAGGTAGGCTTTTTAAAGTTTTGATTGTGTTAGTGCATTTTGCAAGAGAAATGTGTTGTTTCTCTCAACTAATATGAGACGGATACATTTCTATAGGCAATGTTGGTAATCTCCAAATAAAACAACTTCGATCCACACTCCCGTCTGTAGCCATGAAGTGCTTTGAAAGGCTAGTCATGGCTCACATCAACGCCGCCATCCCAGAAACCCTAGACCCACTCAAATTTGCATACTGCCCCAACAGATCCACAGATGATGCAGTCACTATTGCACTCCACACTGCCCTTTCCCACCTGGACAAAAGGAACACCTATGTGAGAATGCTGTTCATTGACTACAGCTCAGCGTTCAACACCCTAGTGCCCTCAAAGCTCATCAATAAGCTAAGGACCCTGGGACTAAACACCTCCCTCTGCAACTGGATCCTGGACTTCCTGACGGGCCGTCCCCAGGTGGTAAGGGTAGGTAACAACACATCCGCCACGCTGAGCCTCAACACAGAGGCCCCTCAGGGGTGCGTGCTCAGCCCCCTCCTGTACTCCCTGTTCACTCATGACTGCACGGCCAGGCGCGACTCTAACACCGTCATTAAATTTGCCGATGACACAACAGTGGTAGGCCTGATCACCGACAACAACGAGACAGCCTATAGGGAGGTCAGAGACCTGACCGTGTGGTGCAAGGACAACAACCTCTCCCTCAACGTGATCAAGACTACAGGAAAAGGAGGACCAAGCACGCCCCCATTCTCATCGAAGGGGCTGCAATGGAGCTGTTTGAGATGTCCACATCACCAACAAACTAACATGGTCCAAGCACACCATGACAGTCGTGAAGCAGACACAACAAAAACTATTCCCCCTCAGGAGACTGAAAATATTTGGCATGGGTCCTCAGATCCTCAAAAAGTTCTATAGCTGCACCATTGAGAGTATCCTGACTGGTTGCATCACAACTGCTTGGCCTCCGACTGCAAGGCGCTACAGAGGGTAGTGTGAACGGCCTAGTACATCACTGGAGCCAAGCTTCCTGCCATCCAGGACCTCTATGCTAATCTGTGTCAGAGGATGGCCCTGAAAATTGTCGAAGACTCCAGCCTCCTTAGACTGTTCTCTCTTCTACCACACAAAAAGCGGTATCGGAGCGCCAGGTCTAAGTCCAAGTGGCTTCTAAACAGCTTCTACCCCCAAGCCATAAGACTCCTGAACATCTAGTCAAATGGCTACCCAGACTATTCACATTGCCCCTCCCCTCTTCACACCATTGCCACTCTCTTGTTGTCATCTATGCAGAGTCACTTTAATTAACTCTACCTACATGTACATACTACCTCAACTAACCGGTGCCCTGCACATTGACTCTGTACCGGCACCCCCCTGTATATATTGTTATTTTTTACTGCTCCTCTAATTACCTGTTACTTTTATCTCTTATTCTTATCCATATTTTATTTAACTGCACTGTCAGTTAGGGGCTCGTAAGTTGTATTCGGCGCATGTGGCAAATAAAATTTGATTTGGTTTGATTTGATTTGATTGGTTCAGTTGAATGACACTTGAGAGAGGTTCTCTAATTGACCTGCAGGTGGTACAATTGTAAACAAAATATAAAAAGCTTGTGATTTTAGAACGGTACTGTTTAGCTGTCTGTGGGTGATCAGTGAATGCTGGGCTTTGTCGGTGTCCTCTGAGCCTGAGTGGTTCTCAGTAGACCTACAGGCTGGATCGGTGCTTAACATTTTTTTTTAACAAGGCACACATGGCCTGTCAGACTCTTCCTATTTTTCATGCAGTCAATGTCAGGTGCAGGAGAAATGTGACTCGTGGCACTGCTCAGTGGACAAACTCATACGTAGATTTTGGTAGTAACTGAGTGCATTCACTTCAGTGCTCTTTTTCATCTGGTGCAGGTACAGGCGACATAGCAACAGTGGGAAATGTATCAGCCAAACAGAGCCCTGTAACCATAGAGATCCTTTTCAAATGGAATGTAATCATATGCCTGTAACAGCATGTGTTATGATGTCACAAAACCATCATCATGGAATCCATCAGTTACTTAATCATTGGCAACAATTACATTTACATTTAAGTCATTTAGCAGACGCTCTTATCCAGAGCGACTTACAAATTGGTGCATTCACCTTATGACATCCAGTAGAACAATCTCTTTACAATAGTGCATCTAAGTCTTAAAGGGGGGTGAGAAGGATTACTTATCCTATCCTAGGTATTCCTTAAAGAGGTGGGGTTTCAGGTGTCTCCGGAAGGTGGTGATTGACTCCGCTGTCCTGGCGTCGTGAGGGAGTTTGTTCCACCATTGGGGGCCAGAGCAGCGAACAGTTTTGACTGGGCTGAGCGGGAACTGTACTTCCTCAGTGGTAGGGAGGCGAGCAGGCCAGAGGTGGATGAACGCAGTGCCCTTGTTTGGGTGTAGGGCCTGATCAGAGCCTGGAGGTACTGAGGTGCCGTTCCCCTCACAGCTCCGTAGGCAAGCACCATGGTCTTGTAGCAGATGCGAGCTTCAACTGGAAGCCAGTGGAGAAGGCAGAGGAGCGGGGTGGCGTGAGAGAACTTGGGAAGGTTGAACACCAGACGGGCTGCGGCGTTCTGGATGAGTTTTAGGGGTTTAATGGCACAGGCAGGGAGCCCAGCCAACAGCGAGTTGCAGTAATCCAGACGGGAGATGACAAGTGCCTGGATTAGGACCTGCGCCGCTTCCTGTGTGAGGCAGGGTCGTACTCTGCGGATGTTGTAGAGCATGAACCTACAGGAATGGGCCACCGCCTTGATGTTAGTTGAGAACGACAGGGTGTTGTCCAGGATCACGCCAAGGTTCTTAGCGCTCTGGGAGGAGGACACAATGGAGTTGTCAACCGTAATGGCGAGATCATGGAACGGGAGGAACGGGAGTCCTTCCCGGGAGGAAGAGCAGCTCCGTCTTGCCGAGGTTCAGCTTGAGGTGGTGATCCGTCATCCACACTGATATGTCTGCCAGACATGCAGAGATGCGATTCGCCACCTGGTCATCAGAAGGGGAAAGGAGAAGATTAATTGTGTGTCGTCTGCATAGCAATGATAGGAGAGACCATCTGAGGTTATGACAGAGCCAAGTGACTTGGTGTATAGCGAGAATAGGAGAGGGCCTAGAACAGAGCCCTGGGGGACACCAGTGGTGAGAGCGCGTGGTGAGGAGACAGATTCTCGCCACGCCACCTGGTAGGAGCGACCTGTCAGGTAGGACGCAATCCAAGCGTGGGCCGCGCCGGAGATGCCCAACTCGGAGAGGGTGGAGAGGAGGATCTGATGGTTCAAAGTATCGAAGGCAGCCGATAGGTCTAGAAGGATGAGAGCAGAGGAGAGAGAGTTAGCTTTAGCAGTGCGGAGCGCCTCTGTGATACAGAGAAGAGCAGTCTCAGTTGAATGACTAGTCTTGAAACCTGACTGATTTGGATCAAGAAGGTCATTCAGAGAGAGATAGCGGGAGAGCTGGCCAAGGACGGCACGTTCAAGAGTTTTGGAGAGAAAAGAAAGAAGGGATACTGGTCTGTAGTTGTTGACATCGGAGGGATCGAGTGTAGGTTTTTTCAGAAGGGGTGCAACTCTCGCTCTCTTGAAGACGGAAGGGACGTAGCCAGCGGTCAGGGATGAGTTGATGAGCGAGGTGAGGTAAGGCAGAAGGTCTCCGGAAATGATACAATGATAGAAGTCACTCCAATGACAGATTGATGACAACACTACCTTCATCGAGATATCCACCTTCAGAGAGGACTGTTGAGATCTTTAGTATTTTATTTAATCAGGCAAGTCAGTTAAGAACAAATTCTTATCTACAATGACGACCTACCCCGGCGGCGCTGGGCCAGTTGTACGCCACCCTATGGGACTTCCAATCACGGCTGGATGTGATACAGCCTGGATTTGAACCAGGGACTGTAGTGACACCTCTTGCATTGAGATGCAATGCCTTAGACCGCTGCGCCACTCAGGAGCCCAATAACCTACATTTGATTTTGAATGCAGCGACCGTGTCCATCGATAATATGATCCCTCCGCGTTATAAACCTGGGCTTAGGTTGAACCGTCCTGGGGACTGTTATTTTGATGTACTCTATGTTGACAATTATATCATGGATATACTTAGGTGTAAACAATACAGAACTGATAAAAGTGGTTTTGTGGACTGTCATAATCTCAGTTAACCCAGAACCAAAATCTTATGTAATTTGGTCAGATTTTATGTTTACGTAGTCTGTCCACCAGGGATTATGACTGTCGTGTGGTTTTTTGTCTAATTTGTATTCCTCAGGTCTTAAGACAAATTATCATCATTGATGACAGCAGTGATGAAGAAGAAGAAGTTGTTATCAGGGTGGGGGGTATGATATTTGTGCATCTGTAACTTTCTCACTCCTCATTATTCACAATTCATTCATAATTATCCATAAACATGGTACCAGCCACATTAATGTAGAAGTGTTTAGAAACATATTCTACTCTTATTTACAGTGGTGTAAAGTACTTAAGTAAAAATACTTCAAAGTACTACTTAAGTAGTTTTTTGGGGGTATCTGTACTTTACTATTTATATTTTTGACAACTTTTACTTTTACTTCACTACATTCCTAAAGAAAATGATGTACTTTTTACTCCATACATTTTCCCTGACACCCAAAAGTGTTCGTTACATGTTGAATGCTTAGCAGGACAGGAATATGGTCTAATTCCCACACTTATCAAGAGACTATCCCTGGTCATCACTACTGCCTCTGATCTGGCGGACTCACTAAACACATGCTTCGTTTGTAAATGATGTCTGAGTGTTGGAGTGTGCCCCTGGCTATCTGTAAATAACTAGAAAATGTGTCTGTCTGCTTTGCTTAATATAAGGAATTTGAAATTATTCATACTTGTACTTTTACTTTTGATACTTAAGTATATTTAAAACCAAAAACTTTTAGACTTTTACTCAAGTAGTATTTTTATGGGTGATTTTCACTTTTACGCAAGTCATTTCTATTAAGGTATCTTTACTTTCACTCAAGTATGACAATTGGTTACTTTTTCCACCACTGCTTATTTACAATAAAAGTGACAAAAAAATGACACAATACATGATTTACAATTAATTTATATTGGACACAAAATCATCTGAAACACAACCAAAACAAAAAGCAAATGCATCCAACAAATTTGTAGAGTCACAAGCTTCATGTAGACGTTGTGTGCTACGAATATGGGACCAAAGTGAATTTGTCCCAATACCTTTGCCACAATAAAATGGGGGGACTATGTACAAAAAGTGCTGTTATTTCTAAACGGTTAACCCGATATGGATCGAAATACCCTCAAATACAAGCTGACAGTCTGCACAACAAAACATGTGTCATTGTCCCAATACTTTTGGAGCTCACTGGACTTATCTACCATTGGTTATAGCACTTCACAATGTTGTGGCCCATTATCACCCCAAATGTGTTGCGTTGTTATCAGAAGTCTTATGTCATGATCGTGTAGGCCATGAGAGATGTTGGTGGATGAGGATTTTGAAAGAAAGTTGAAACACAGGGATGCACTTCCAGAGGGAGGATAATGCAATGAATTTGGTCCAAAAGTTGAACTTTCAATATTGTTGCCACATTATCACTATCACTGTTATTCGGGATGTGAGTCCTGTGCCTGTGACTTTCTTTCAAATCCCTCCCTTGAAATGGAAAGTCCATTGGCTATCAGCCAGTCTGCTTATAACAGATGACACCACTCGAATCCTCAAGAACACGACGCAGATTCCAATAGTACTAATCACTATCTAGCTTCTCGTTTACGTTTAAATATATGGGTCTTTGAGTGAATTAATGGCTATTCATGAACATAATAAACATAATTACTTAAGAAAAGGGGATATTGTGAAGTCTATTGAGGGAGGTGTTCTGAATGATAAATAACATGCTACTCTATCAACAGGAAATCAACTAGATACATTATACTGGTGAAGTAGTAGCTACTGTTTACTGAAAAGATGAGAGGATAGGCTGGCAAAATCGTCTTATAATTCAGAATTGTACACACAGACGTATGAATATCCGCCAGGGCATATATTTTATTAGTTAGGCTGTCTTGTACAACTCTGCAGCTAAAAGCTGAATGACAGTATACAGACAAAAGAAAGAAAAAGAAACATGAGATAAAAGTTTAAGAAAAAATGACAATATGGAGAAGAAAGTCTCTAGTCTTGTTGTATAACTGACAAGCACGATAGAATACTGAGTCCAAACAAATATGTGTGTAAATGTGTTATAAACAATGTAGCAAGAAAATGTACAGAAAGAGATTCAAACAGACCAGGAGGAAACAGCCATCATATTCAGGTGGACATCCGTCACAAATTATTGGCACTTTGACAATCATTTTTGACAGGTATGTACTAAAAGGCAGTAGAATGTTGTTTTTTTTGGTCCAAAACAGGTTACTGCATTGCTTTGCATTCCAGGTCAATTGAACTCCTGCTGGTGACTGGACAGCTGCCACTGGCCTACATAATGGTAACTTGGATTAACTGGAACAGGGGGAGAAAATTTTGACATGAGTATCATCTTCCACAAAAAAAGCTTCTCAGTGGTGATTACTTATTCATATTCTGTTCTTCTTTAGGTAGAGATATACATAGTCACTGTGGCTAAAGACAAAGCTTCAAAGCTTGATAACTCTGCCAGAGCAAACTCACCTGACTGAAGGAGAAACTGGCTACCTCACAGTCTGTTGCAGCATCACAGGGTGAAATGAGTCGGGATTTAAAGCGAGCTGGAGCAGGAGAACAAAAAAGATATACAAATCTCACTGTGTTCTATTTGTTTATATATCATTGCAACACTGATCACAATAATAATACATTGTATTCATAAAGCACTTGTTCTCAAGGCACTATGCAACATTGTAGATTGTAAAACATTGTAACATATACAGTGGGGAGAACAAGTATTTGATACACTGCCGATTTTGCAGGTTTTCCTACTTACAAAGCATGTAGAGGTCTGTAATTTTTATCATAGGTACACTTCAACTGTGAGAGACAAAACAAAAATCCAGAAAATCATATTATATGATTTTTAAGTAATGAATTTGCATTTTATTGTATGACATAAGTATTTGATACATCAGAAAAGCAGAACTTAATATTTGGTACAGAAACCTTTGTTTGCAATTACAGAGATCATACGTTTCCTGTAGTTCATGACCAGGTTTGCACACACTGCAGCAGGGATTTTGGCCCACTCCTCCATACAGACCTTCTCCAGATCCTTCAGGTTTCGGGGCTGTCGCTGGGCAATACGGACTTTCAGCTCCCTCCAAAGATTTTCTATTGGGTTCAGGTCTGGAGACTGGCGAGGCCACTCCAGGACCTTGAGATGCTTCTTACGGAGCCACTCCTTAGTTGCCCTGGCTGTGTGTTTCGGGTCGTTTTCATGCTGGAAGACCCAGCCACGACCCATCTTCAATGCTCTTACTGAGGGAAGGAGGTTGTTGGCCAAGATCTCGCGATACATGGCTCCATCCATCCTCCCCTCAATACAGTGCAGTCGTCCTGTCCCCTTTGCAGAAAAGCATCCCCAAAGAATGATGTTTCCACCTCCATGCTTCACAGTTGGGATGGTGTTCATGGGGTTGTACTCATCCTTCTTCTTCCTCCAAACACGGTGAGTGGAGTTTAGACCAAAAAGTTATATTTTTGTCTCATCAGACCACATGACCTTCTCCCGTTCCTCCTCTGGATCATCCAGATGGTCATTGGCAAACTTCAGACGGGCCTGGACATGCGCTGGCTTGAGCAGGGGGACCTTGCGTGCGCTGCAGGATTTTAATCCATGACGGCGTAGTGTGTTACTAATGGTTTTCTTTGAGACTGTGGTCCCAGCTCTTTTCAGGTCATTGACCAGGTCCTGCCGTGTAGTTCTGGGCTGATCCCTCACCTTCCTCATGATCATTGATGCCCCACGAGGTGAGATCTTGCATGGAGCCCCAGACCGAGGGTGATTAACCTTCATCTTGAACTTCTTCCATTTTCTAATAATTGTGCCAACAGTTGTTGTGTTCTCACCAAGCTGCTTGCCTATTGTCCTGTAGCCCATCCCAGCCTTGTGCAGGTCTACAATTTAACCCTGATGACCTTACACAGCTCGCTGGTCTTGGCCATTGTGGAGAGCTTGGAGTCTGTTTGATTGAGTGTGTGGACAGGTGTCTTTTATACAGGTAAAGAGTTCAAACAGTTGCAGTTAATACAGGTAATGAGTGGAGAACAGGGGGCTTCTTAAAGAAAGAGAGCCTGAATTCTTACTGGTTGGTAGGTGATCAAATATCATGCAATAAAATGCAAATTAATTACTTAAAAATCATACAATGTGATTTTCTGGATTAATAGATTCCGTCTCTCACACCATGACGTGTACTTAAGATAAAAAATTACAGACCTCTACATGCTTTGTAAGTAGGAAAACCTGCAAATCGGCAGTGTATCAAATACTTGTTCTCCCCACTGTACATTGTAAACATTGTAAAACAACACATTTTATTGCACCTATTTGTTGTACAGTATGTGTACAGTATGTGAATATATATATATATTTAGATGTAGTAGATTGATTGGAAAGTCAGGAATTTGTTATATAGTGAGTAAAGAGTTACCCTTCAGGATCTTGAGCCTTGTGAGAATGGCCATAAAGTCATCGTATTTGATCCCTCCACCAGAGCTGTACCGGTGCCATAGTGTTTTGAACGTTTCCTCGTCCAAACTAAGATCTATATGACAGAGGATTTTTATCATTTACTTTTCAAAATCTGCAAATATACTCTACCGAGAGTTCAGTTTCACTATCAGGTCAGGATGTTCACAATCAAAACCAAATCATTGTGTGGTAAATTAAGAGAAAATCAACAAAACATACAGTGGCAAGAAATAGTATATGAACCCTTTGGAATTACCTGGATTTCTGCATAAATTGGTCATCAAATTTGATCTGATCTTCATCTAAGTCACAACAATAGACAAATATAGTGATCTTAAACTAATAACACACAAATTATTGGATTTGTCTTGTCTATATTGAATACATAATTTAAACATTCACGGTGTAGGTTGGAAAAAGTATGTGAACCCCTAGGCTAATGACTTCTCCAAAACCTAATTGGAGTCAGGAGTCAGCTAACCTGGAGTCCAATCAATGAGACGAGATTGGAGATGTTGGTTCGAGCTGCCTTGCAGCTATTCACAAGAAGCATTGCCTGATAGGAACCATGCCATGAACAAAAAAGATCTCGGGAAGAGCTAAGATTAAGAATTGTTGATTTGCATAAAGCTGGAAAGGGTTACAAAAGTATCTCTAAAAGCCTTGATGTTCATCAGTCCACGGTAAGACAAATTGTCTATAAATTGAGAAATTTCAGCACTGTTGCTACTCCCCCTAGGAGTGGCCGTCCTGCAAAGATGACTGCAAAGAGAACAGCGCAGAATGCTCAATGAGGTTAAGAAGAATCCTAGAGTGTCAGCTAAAGATGTACAGAAATCTCTGGAAAATGCTAGCATTTCTGTTGTCGAGTCTATGATATGTAAAACACTCAACAAGAATGGTGTTCATGGGAGGACACCAGGGAAGAAGCCACTGCTGTCCAAAAAAACATTGCTGCACGTCTGAAGTTTGCAAAAGTGCACAGGGATGTCCCACAGCGCTACTGGCAAAATATTCTGTGGACAGATGTAACTATAATTGAGTTGTTTGGAAGGAACACACAACACTGGAGAGAAAAAGGAACAGCACACCAACATCAAAACCTCATCCCAACTGTAAAGTATGGTGGAGGGAGCATCATGGTTTGGGGCTGCTTCGCGGCCTGGACAGCTTGCTATCATCAACGGAAAAATGAATTCCCAAGTTTATCAAGACATTTTGCAGGAGAATGTTAAGCTATCTGTCTGCCAATTGAAGCTCAACAGAAGTTGGGTGATGCAACAGGTCAACAACCCAAAACACCGAAGTAAATCAACAGAATGGCTTCAACAGAAGAAAATAGGCCTTCTGGAATGGCCCAGTCAGAGTCCTGACCTCAACCCAATTGAGATGCTGTGGCATGACCTCAAGAGAGCAGTTTACACCAGACATCCCAAGAATATTGATGAACTGAAACAGTTTTGTAAAGAGGAATGATTCAAAAATCTTCCTGACCGTTGTGCAGGTCTTATCTGCAACTACAGAAAACGTTTGGTTGAGGTTATTGCTGCCAAACGAGGGTCAACCAGTTATTAAATCCAAGGGTTCACATACTTTTTCCACCCTGCACTGTGAATGTTTATATGGTGTGTTCAATAAATACATGAAAACGTATAATTGTTTGTGTGTTATTAGTTTAAGCAGACTGTGTTTGTCTATTGTTGTGACCTAGACGAAGATCAGATACAATTGTATGACCAATTTATGCAGAAATCCAGGTATTTCCAAAGGGTTCACATACTTTTTCTTGCCACTGTAAATACATCCTTTGATCGTAACTGTGATACATGACTAACCACGGACATCAAGGGCATTCTTCATCTGGTATTCTGTGACGAACCCTGGGTTCTGCCACTCATAGGACTCTGAGTACTCTCTCTTGGTAACAGACACATAGTGCTTTAGGTTGTGGAATTCTTTCACATCCAGTTTGCCTGATTTGTCTTTCTGAAAGGAGCTGGTTAAGGAGAAAGGATTGATGGCTGATACAGTATTGAAACCATTGTCAACCAGGGAGCCTACTGGGGTCTCAGTTGATCTACAATATAGCTCAGAAAGAAGTAAATAAATACAAGAATTGGCAGGAAACACAAAAAAAATGGTTTCCGGGGAAATAATATTAATTAATAAACTCATATAAAAGTGAGCTAGAAACAGGTGAAGGATACATCTTCTAGAACCAACAATATGTGGGCAGTTTGAAGGCTTAGTGCTACAATTGAAGTAGACAAGAACATATATGTATAAATTAAATACACACATACGTCAAATATAATGCTTTAAATTCAAGAAACCACAACTAACATTGGTCCCGAACAGAGTGACCGAGTTCTTTCAGCTTGACCAGGAGTTCCTCGGCCGTGAGTTGCTGTGGAGACCAAAACACACAAGCATTTGATAGGATGATGGTAATATTCTCCAATTTTCACTTGCCACCTATCCACCTACTCCCACTTCACTTCATACATTCCTCATTAAACACATTCTAGGTATCATTCACTTGCTACATATAAATATTCACTCTTCAGTTGTCGGAGAAAAATATTTTAAACACACCTCGGGATTACTGTCCCCCTGTGAAAAGAAGTAGACAATATTTTAGAGTAAATTGTTTTGTACACATCTCAAACAAAGGTGACGATATCGCGAGCATGCACCCTGTTGGGTATGTAGCAAAATAATGAAAGCCAAATCATTGTTGCAGCCACTACTGGCCCATGTACTTATTGCAAGGTATTACTGAATTAAACAACTTGGAGAAACTACTGATTTATTAAAAGTGGTTAAAAAATGACTAGAGTATCGGTACCTACTTTCACGCATGACTCCTCTGGAAAGGATTCACAGCTCAGATCATCAGGCCAGGACATCCCAAACGTATTCAACACACTGTCACACCCCAGTTTGGCTCTCTCACAAAGGGATCTGCAAGGGCGCTGCACCTCCCCTTCCACACACTGGGGAGCGTAGACAGAACACAGAAAGAAGCGAATATCCACAGAACAAGTCAATTTCAAAACATACTCCATTTGAGCCATCTTAACGGCCGCCTCCGCCTGTTTTTTGTGTCCCAGCAGATTTGGCATGGCCGTCAGGTTGTAGGAGATGCCCTGGCACAGTGGCATGGTGATTGGCTGGCAGGGGCCCTCAGGGGACGGAGCACTGGTCACCCCACACTGAAGAGGAAACAACAAAATATCTCATATTCACCAATCAGCAATAATTATTATTGAAGGATGTTTACCTTTACTTCACCAGGAAAAACTGATTGAGGTTTCCTTTCCCTCCTTTCCTCACCAAGCATTTTGATATTGACAATTTATGTTTAAAGGGGCACTTTACCCTTTTTAAACATCTCATTTATCATCTGGTGTGCATCATGTGACTTTGACCAACTATGAGCAGGCAAAGGAAACTGAAACTAATTTTCCTAACCTTTGCCTGCCCTGATCATAGTTGTTTAAATAACGATGCAGTGTAGTGGTGTGCTGGTTGGAGCCTGGTATTGAATCTGTAAGTTGATACACTATGTATACAAAAGTATGTGGACACCCCTTCAAATGAGTGGATTTAGCTATTTCAGATACACCAATTGCTGACAATAAAATTGAGCACACAGCCATGCCATCTCCATAGACAAACATTGGCAGTAGAATGGCCTTACTGAAGAGCTCAGTGACCTTCATAGGCTGTCCTTTGACAGCTCTTTGGTCTTGGCCATAGTGGAGTTTGGAGTGTGACAGTTTGAGGTTGTGGACAGGTGTCTTTTATACTGATAACAAGTTCAAACAGGCACCATTAATACAGGTAACGAGTGGAGGACAGAGGAGCCTCTTAAAGAAGTTGTTACAGGTCTGTGAGAGCCAGAAATCTTGTTTGTTTGTAGGTGACCAAATACTTATTTTCCACCATAATTTGCAAATATATTCATTAAAGATCCTACAATGTGATTTTCAGGATTTTTTTTTCTCATTTTGTCTGTCATAGTTGAAGTGTACCTATGATGAAAATTACAGGCATCTCTCATCTTTTTAAGTGGGAGAACTTGCACAATTGGTGACTGACTAAATATTTTTTTGCCCCACTGTATATATATATATTTTTTTTTTTAATCTAGACAATTCTGTGCTTCCAGCTTTATGGCAACAACATGACAATGTCCCTGTGCAAAAGGCGAAGTCCATACATAAATGGTTTGTCGAGATTAGTGTGGAAGAACTTGACTGGCCTGCACAGAGCCCTGACCTAAACTCCATTGAACACCTTTGGGATGAATTGGAACGTCGACTGCGAGCAAGGCCTAATCGCCCAACGTCAGTGCCCGACCTCACTAATGCTCTTGTGGCTGAATGGAAGCAAGTCCCTGTAACAATGTTCCAACATCTACTTACATGTTCACAAGATTCCGTTGCGAAGGTGTCACACTCCAACTGACTGGGCCACTGAAAACCAAACTTGTTCATTAGCACCTCACAGTCCTTTCTGGCTAGCTCACACAGAGCTCTGTAGGGTGGGCGGGCTTTCCCTGAAACACACTCTGGAGTGTAGACGGAGCACAAGAAAGTCCGAAAGTGAGGAGAACACTGCACCTTTACCAGAGGGTAAAACTGATACAATTCTAAACCAGCGACCTCCTGTGTGGAGTGGTTTAATAGGTTGGGCATTACAGTGTCCTTGTAGGGCAGGTCCTTGCAGAAAGGGAGGATGATTGGCTCACAGGTTCCTGCAGGGTTTGGTGCAGGGATACTCTCTTGGCCCTAAAAGCAATGAACATCATTTTGTCATATGCTATATGCATTATGGCGAGGAATGACACAACAACTGGGAAGGTTTTCAGTTATAGAACCAGAATTATATTTTAAAAATCCACTTCCTGCTACTCTATGCAGGACAGCCTACAGGCATACAGCAGTCCTGAATCAGATATGTCCCTACAATGACAAGATGAACACCTCCTAAGGCTACTTACGTTGGCACAGGATTGTTTGGGGTAAGCCTCACATCTGATCTTCTCTGGCCAGTTTAGACCCCTCTCTCTTAGAACAGGCTCACATTCATTCCTCACCCTCTCACAGAGCCAACTGCAGGGTGGAATCTTGTCATCCAACACACACTCAGGTGAAACAACGCCACATAGGAAAACTGTGACCTCTGGAGAGCAGCCAGTCTTCACGATCTGACGAAGCAGCCTCAGGTCGTAGTCCCTGGTTTGGTGGGTTGGATTGATGGTCGTGTTGTAACCAACATCTTGACAAAAGTCCACGGTCACTGGATGGCAGGACTGCTTGCTGTGTGCAGTCTGCACAAAGAGCAACAATCTGAAGACCAACAGGACCCAAGTCTCCATGATCCTGTGCTGTAATAACAACTACAGTAGTAGCTAACCTCAAAGTTTCCTAAATGCTGATCAAAGGAATCCAAAATGGTTTGGAGAGCTGACCTAAGTTGTATTTCTGGAGTGCACTGCTTTGCTGTCGAATATTCAAGTGGGTGTATTTTCACTGTTTTGAGTCCAGACCTTTATTTATGTGAAACTCCACATCAGGAAGTGATTATGATTGTGTCTCCTAGGACATTGAGTGCCTGCTTTTGGGGGGTTTTGCAATATCTGGAGAAGAACTTGAATCAAGGAATCGAGACCACAGAAACACACAAACAGTAACAAATGGATCACTTGCAATGTACTATTAACATAAGGCCAGCAATCATTGTGTGCATTACACTGTGAGAACTGTGTTTGTGTTATGGATTCCTGTGAAAGTGGAGTTAATCACTTCATGCAGATCACTCTACCCATCCCCCAATCTGCGCCTCAAATCTCAGTGACCAGGCCACTGATAGGTTGCTAAAGGGCTTGACAACTGCCAGTCCTCATTATTTTGCAATCTGCTTTAAAAACTATATCTCTCTTTTCCTGTTCTCTTTCATGAGTTACAGACATTTGTTTTGAATCATCTCTTGTTTTGTTGCTTTTTTTTCATTGTTTAAAAAATATAATCTCTTTATTCCATATTTCATATTGTTGATTACATGTTGCTAGTTGTTTCGGACCAAAACGAGGTGATTAACAAACATACAATACATTACATCACATGTACAGTTCATAGTACAAAACGATGATGATTAATGATTAAAAGGAATTGAAAAGTCAAGAATCCTCCATCCAGCCTATTTCATTTTCCAATTCATATAAATTATATTTTTTCAAATGTAGCTGTATTCAGATTAAGATATAAACTGAACAACAGTATAAATGCAACATGTAAAGTGTTCATACCATGTTTCATGAGCTGAAATAAAATATCCCTGAAATGTTCCATAACACAAAAAGCTTTTCTCTCAAATGTTGTGCACAAATGTGTTTAAATCCCTGTTAGTGATCATTTCTCCTTTGCCGAGATAATCCATCCACCTGGCAAGTGTAGCATATCAAGAAGCTGATTAAACGACATGATCATTGCACAGGTGCACCTTGTGCTTGGGACAATAAAAGGCCACTGCAGTTTTGTCACACAAAACAATACCTCAGATGTCTCAAGTTGAGGGAGCGTGCAATTGACATGCTGACTGCAGGAATGTCCACCAAAGCGGTTGCCAGAGAATTGGATGCTCATTTCTCTACCATAAGCCGCCTCCAATGTCTTCTTAGAGAATTTGGCAGTACATCCAACGTGGCTCACAACCGCAGACCACGTGTATGCGTTTTGTGGGTGAGCGTTTTGCTGATGTCAACTTTGTGAACAGAGTGCAGTGGGGTTATGGTATGGGCAGGTATAAGCAATGGACAACGAACACAATTGCATTTTATCAATGGCAATTTGAATGCACAGAGAAACCGTGATGAGATTCTAAGGTCCATTGTCGTGCCATTCATCCACCACCATCACCTCCTGTTTCAGCATAATGCACTACCCCCATGTCGCAAGGATTTGTACACAAGCTAAATGCCTTCTTCGCCAGCTTTGAGGATAACACAGTGCCACCGACGTGGTCCGCTCCCAAGAACTGTGGGCTCTCGTTCTCCGTGGCCGATTTGAGTAAGACATTTAAGCGTGTTGACCCTCGCAAGGCTACTGGCTCAGACTGTAACCTTTGCCACTTCTCAGAGCATGCGCAGACCAGATGGCTGGAGTCGTTAGGACATATTCAATCTCTCCCTATCCCAGTCTGCTGTCTCCACTTGCGTCAAGATGTTCACCATAGTTCCTGTACTCAAGAAAGCGAATGTAACTGAACTAAATGACTATCGCTCCGTAGCACTCACTTCTGTCATTATGAAGTGCTTTGAGAGGCTAGTTAAGGATCATATCACCTCCATCTTACCTGACAACCTAGACCCACTGTAATTTGCATATTGCCCCAATAGATCCACAGATGATGCTTTTGCCATTGCCCTACACACTGCCCTATCCCATCTGGATGAGGAATACCTATGCACGAATGCTGTTCATTGACTATAGCTCAACCTTCAACACCATAGTACCCTCCAAGCTCATCATTAAGCTCGGGGCCCAGGGTCTGAACCCCGCCCTGTGCAACTGGGTCCTGGAATTCCTGATGGGCCGCCCCCCAGGTGGTGAAGGTAAGAAACAACACCTCCACTACGCTGATCCTCAACACAGGGGCCCCACACGGGTGGGTGCTCAGCCCCCTCCTGTACTCCCTGTTCAACCATAACTCCGTGGCAACGCACGCCTCTAACTCAATCATCAAGTTTGCAGACGACACAACAGTATTAGGCCTGATTACAACAATGACGAGACAGCCTACAGGGAGGAGGTGATGGTCCTAGCGGAGTGGTGCCAGGAAAATAACTCTCCCTCAACAAAACGAAGGAGCTGATCGTGGACTTCAGGAGACAACAGAGAGAGCATTCCCCTATTCACATCGACGGGACGGCAGTGGAGAAGACAGTGTGGGGAAGAAGGCGCAACAGCGCCTCTTCGACCTCAGGAGGCTGAAGAAATTTGGCTTGGCCCCTAAGACCCTCACAAACCTTTATAGATGTACAATTGAGAGCATCCTGTCGGATTGTATCACCGCCTTGTACGACAACTCCACTGCTGCAACAACAGGGCTCTCCAGAGGATGGTACGGTCTGCCCAGTAGCGATTTTAGCATATAAATCTTGGTGGGGAAAAAAATATATAAATAAATGTATCCATGCCAGCAAAGGCACTACACAACACAACACTAAACAATACATTCATTGTACTATAACGGTGACAAACGGTGCCCACAAACAGTTAGGACCTACATAAAGCTGTCCCAAAAGCAGTCCCAACACCTTACCACTGCTACACCTGGCTATCAGCGGAGCCTTGTCTGGTAGCGAATCAGTTAATTCAGCCTCATTTACTGGCTTTTAAAAAAACATAGCTGATATGGCTGACCTGTTAAAAATTGTGGTTTCTACTGACAATTGAGAAGTATAGACTATGACATAAGGGAAGGACAATCCGTAATTTCAATTGAGACATTAATGAGCGAGCTAGGATGGATGTTGTCAATATAACTATTTATTCAGCACTTTTGAAATGTACAGCGATAGAATTCAGAACATGGGCTGTTCTTACTGTATTCTCCCTGTACACCAAGTCAAAACCGTAGGATAAATAACGGTGCCATATAAGCAGACAATGAAAGCTCATACAATATTTGATGATTACATTTCTCTAAAACAGGCTATAGGCTACATGTGCACCACCAAGTCAGAACAGTAGGGAAAAGAGGGGAAAGGGGACCAAATTATTAGCGCGAGGCACATGGGCTACTAACAGCTTACTACACAACATAGACAACATTCACAACATTAGTATTACTTTCTTAGCTACAGTATGCATATCTCCCTGGCATATTACATCATTTATGCAGCAGCATACAATACATTTTTGGACTCATCTTGTTGTGCTCACTTCCTTCCAAACCACTCAATGTTGAATTTGCAATTTACATCTTGTTGTGTAATGTTTATATCCAATGGCCGATAAGCACCGATTAGTTTCATCTATAATTTCTCTTCATTATTTCTCTTCATATGACAAGGATTGAAAAGGATTTACTAGTAGATTGTCGACTTGATTCATGATGATGACTTCTAGCTAAGATTTTGAAAGTATGATTTTGACATGATCAGTCCAATCAAAGCTACTATACATATAACGAGATTTGACGTCATTTTATCTGTGGCCAATGACCTTGAGCCTTCTTGGATGGGCAATTCTAATGTATCTCTATGTCAATACCCAAAGGGCTAGAATTTTCGAGGTCTCCCCTTAGACTATGCGGTGACGTAGTTTCCTCATGAGTGACAGAACACTGAGCCAATCACGGAGCAAAGCTCCGTATTTTCTGCTGGCTTGCAGAAAGCACTGAGCTGGGCTAAAACACCTGTATTTTGGAGCTGCCTTACTCAAGAAAACAAAAAACAGACCGTGTTTGTATGCGGCTTTATTAACTCAAAGATTTATATATATTTTTTAATTGTTTGCAAACTGATGTGACACATATTAATTCCAAAATAACATTTAAAACAGGCAAGCCCCAAAAAATCTAAATGACTGGTCGCCGCTGGGTATGTCCAACGCATCACCGGGGACACTGCCTGCCCTGCAGGACACCTACAGCACGATGTAACAGGAAGACCAAAAAGATCATCAAGGATATCAACCACTCGAGCCACTACCTGTTCACCCCGTTATCATCCAGAAGGCGAGGTCAGTACAGGTGCATCAAAGCTGGGACCAAGAGACTGAAAAACAGCTTCTACAGTATCACACTGTTAAATAGCCATGACTACCGGCTACCACCCGGTTACTCAACCCTGCACCTTAAGAGGCTGCTGCCCTATGTACTACATAGACATGGAATCACTGGTCACTTTAAATTGAACACTAGTCACTTTAATGTTTACATACTGTTTAACTAATTTCATATACTGTATTCTACTGTATTTTTGTCAATGCCACTCAGACATTGCTCATCCTAATATTTATATATTTCTTAATTCCATTCTTTTACTTTTAGATTTGTGTGTATTATTGTGAATTGTTAGATACTACTGCACTGTTGGAGCTAGTAACACAAGCATTTCGCTACACCCGCAATAACGTCTGCTAAATATGTGTATGTGACCAACAAAATTTGATTTGATCAGCCTTGGAAGCTGAAAATGTATTTTTTTTTTTTATTGTCTGCATACTCACCAGACATGTTACCCATTGAACGTGTTTGGGATGTTCTGGATCTATGTGTACAACAGTGTGTTCCAGTTTCCGACGATGTCCAGGAACTTCGCACAGCCATCCAAGAAGAGCGGGACAACATTCCACAGGACACAATCAACAGACTGATCAACTGTATGTGAAGGAGATACTGACAGGTTCTGGTCCCTGCCCTACCTATTTTTGAAGGTATCTGTGACCAACAGGTGCATATCTGTATTCCCAGTCATGTGAAATCCATAGATTAGGGTCTCATGATTTCCTTACATGAACTAGAACTCAGTAAAACCTTTTAAATTGTTGCATGTTGCGTTTATATTTTTGTTCCGTGTAATTTAAATATTTCTGTGTAGGCCTATCTAAATACTTACATTTGATTTTTAAATCCTGTTATTCTGGACTTCATAATGTCTGAAAAGTCAATGTCAGTTTCATAAAATTCAGTTCACATATTTCAAACTTCAATTAATTGATCATATCTTTGTTTTCTAGACATTTCACATTAAGGGCCATCGTTGGGAGGTAGTGATGGAGGAGAAGAGGGGCACGGTATTCACTGGGTCGGTGTATTCGCTGCACTTTCATTGGTGTCATCTTCATCTCTCTCATGTTCCCTTTTGGCCTCACGCTCACTGCTGTCACTTTCTTCTTCACCGTCGCTCGGGGTGGAGTTGGAAGACTGGTGGGTGACGTCTACTTCAGCGCTCGTGTGGACGACCTTACTAGTTCCATTTCTTTCTTCTTATGCAGTCTCAACTCTCTCCCGGGCTCACTCTCTGTTACAGCTCCTGGAGAACACACAGTGCCACAGCGTGAGTTGCTGATGGTCTAGGGTGCTGGGTCTAATGCTGCGGGCTCACTTTCTATTTATCCCGTTTCGTCAAGCCTTGGATTAGAGGCTGGACCTCTTCTTACCATGCTCGCGTAGGACACTGGACATTGGAAGGTGTGACCTTTCACCTCCACATAGGCTGTACATCGCTTCTTCTGTAAAGTCTTTTGCTTTGCGGCCCAGTCCAGCGCATAATGTTTTATGACAATCTCTGACCTGATGGTCCAGACTCTGACAGATGTAGCAGCGATGGGTCTGACCTTGATAACTGACTCCCAATGTAGGGACCCATTGCGGTTGAGTGAAGGATCTGTACTGGAAATCTGTTGATTTTCCACAATTGTACTTTGTACCTTCTGACTCCATACCAGATCCCAAACTTGTCTAGTTGCTTGTAGACAGGTTGTATAATTTCGCAGGTTTAGGAAAAGCTCTACATCTTGGTCCGCAATTTCTCCTGTAAAGAACTCAACAAAAATGGTCTTTACATCTAGCTCAATAGGGGACCCAGTCTTTCCACTTTGGATGTGAGGAGTGGGCAGACTGGACCTCCAGGAAACGGCAGAGTGGAAGTTCTGCCTGCTCAAGTCATAGCCTCCTCAGTCTCTCGCCAAGTGGACAAGAGTGATGGTCAGAAGTGAGTGATGTTGACATTTTAGAAACCATAAAATCACTCGTAAGTTAAATCAATTATTTTCTGGATTCATACCTTGTTCTATTACTCTTATTTCCCCATGGAGATGCATGTGGACCTACAGTGTGAAATGCTGATAATGCTCACTCGATTTAATTGAACTGTCACCAAGACCTAATAGGAAAACAGCAGATCATCAGAGGTTTATTCCACATATATGGTTGTGTTTATTACTATCTTTCACATACAGACAAAATGACTCCCAGCTATATTTAGGGATATCTTGATTATCATGATGAATAGTAAAGACTTTCAACAGTGACATAACATACAGAACATGCAGTGGTGACACGGGTTTATAGGCACACCTAGTGGTTAAAGTTGGCAAATATTCCAGTTTCCTAAGGTAATGTTACAATTTTATAGCAACTTCCTATTTCAAAACTTCCTATTTAGTAATGTTTGTATAAAAGCAATCAAAAAAAGCAAGTGATTTGTGAGTATCAAAAATACATGTCAGAATTAATTTTGACACATGCTAAATTGTAAATATTATGGGATTTAAGAGGTAGTCCCTCAGATTTTTTTCTGCTCTGTCTCTTCATGTGCTCATCGTGCACTGGATGAACTGAGAGAGAGAGAGAGAGAGAAAGAGAGTGATTATAATACTTTACATTTAAGAAGGGGCCATTTACAGTAAGTGCTTACAACAAGGAAGAGGATCTGGAAAAAAATGTAAGAGATTTGAAAGACTTACATCATCGTATGGAAATGTGGCCATTCCCTGTCCAGCTTGGTCCCGCTTTCGGAACAAATCTGTAGCAAACATACAGAGATAAACTATTACCAAACAACCACATATACAATAGTCATACTGATAATGGACAAGTGATCAAAACAGTCCACTCACCAGTCAGGGTTCTGAGTTTCACACAACAAGCTACGTAGTCATCAAAGGTGATCTTCCCCTGAGAACTGAATCTCTTGATGATGCAGTTCATGGCTTGTGGGCTCAGCCTGTAGCCTGTAACACACAAACAAACATGTCAAATGAACATATCATCACTTATTGTGTATACACATATAAACGAATACACCCTTAGTGCTTGTACGTACCCATGGAAGTGACTGCCTGGTGCATCTCCTGGGGGTCCACGGTCCCACTCTGGTCACGGTCAATGGACATGAAGTGCTGCTTCCAGCCATTGAGCACGGTCCACAGCTCCTTGAACTCGTTGAAGCCCATAGTACATGACATGTCTCTCTGAGGGGTCGCTTCAGTCAAGGAACAGGAACAGCAGTGACCTCACAACCTTACCTCAAACATGAATATAAACGGCTAAAGGTTTTCTGAATAATTTCAATATTTAGATTATGTTGTCCTGATATATCTACTTGTTTTTTCCCATTCAAGCAAAATCCATGGAACACAATCATACAATGTGAGAGGACTTTCTGCAAACTCTGAATGCACAAAAAACTGTCACTTACACATATTCCATCTCATATTATTGTCTTGGTAGCTAGTAGGGACCATAGTATTTTAAAAACCTGTGTGTCTGTACTGACTGGTTAGTCAAGGATACATCCAGCATGTTGATCATCAGTCTGCAGGTCTCCAGGTTAAAAGCTGTCAGAGATAAGATAACAGTTAATCAAACCACAGTCAGCTCTACATACAGTGTAAAGAATAGAATAAAACAAAATACTGCATTGAAAAATGGCTGGGAGTTTGCGGTTCCCGTCGGTCTTGTACATGGTGTCACTCTTACGTTTGTAGCCACCAGAGAAGTTAGCCTGTGTGAGGCATTGCTGGAGCTCTTCCGCTGATATGTGCCCATCCTTCCAATGTCAAAAGATGGAGGGAAAAAAATACTTACTGAGACCGAAACAATGCTATACATTTTTAGATGACAGTAAGCTGTTTTGACTGTGTTGAGACTATAGCAGATAGCTCAATATGTAAATCTGTAAGTCTTATTACCTGGCCTGCAACAGCAGCAAAATATCCATAGAGAGGGTCTTGCTGCTGACCAGGGTATCCTCCAAAGCCAGGGCCACCAGGGGGGTGGCCACCAGCAGGGGCACCTCCATACTGCGAGACAGACAGACAGTGATTTATAGACAAACAGACAGACAATGATTTAGAGAGAGAGAGAGAAACAGTAAACATCATACGGTTACAATGAAACAGTTAGTGACAACATAGGTCAAGTGCCATGAAAGTAACCAAAGTTGAACATCCCAATGACTCACTCTGAACCACCTAACCAATAGTCAAAAGACAACAGACAATGTCTCAAATCAGTGCAAGGTGCTGAGAATTATTTCATATAGATTATTTATTCCAATCAGCAAGAGTGCCAAACTGCACTTTGGCCAGCAACACCAGGACAGTGAGTCCCAGCTATTATGTGAACCTGACCACTCCCAGGGTTGGGTGAACTGAGTTCATTCAAAACCAGTACTTCTTTGGACCTATACGCTACTGAACTTTTTATACAACGTATAGGCCCTATAATCAATCATAGTAGAGCTAACATTTGCACTTCATGTTATCTTTTGATCAGCTCAGATTGTTACATTGTAAGAGTGTCTCTGTTGTATCCAACAAGCCTCTTCACTCCGGGAACAACAGGCCTCCCTGGAGACTAAAGCGCATAAAGCATAAAATATCTGCTACGGCTTGCCAATGGTAGAGATACGTTGGCAGGCAGGCCTACAAATTGTATTAGATACAACAAATACTCTACTGTATTCGGAAAACACTGTGCAATATACGCTTGTTATATTATGTAGGATATTATGTCGATTTGCAGTTCTACTTCCGGACAACTAAACGGTCCTGCCGATACCCATTTATTTTCATATTTGTGTAGAAGACACTTGTCTGTAAGATCTTACCCCTCCTGGGTATCCGCCTGCGGGAGCACCATATCCAGGATAACTCATTTCTATGAATGAAAATAATAAGACTGTGATACCAACTGGCAATAAAGTATCCACTTCCCTGACTTGCCCTTCTTGACACACAAAGGGGAGTGTCGGATGTCCTGCTTTACAATAAGCAATGGGAGGGATGCATTTGAGTTCTAGGCTGTTGTCTTTGGGAACCTTTATTTGGAGTAAAAGAGTGGATGTAGTTGAACAGAAGTCAAAGTATAAACTTTTACCAGAGTATGTTTTGCTAAAATGAAATGAACACTCGAGGAAGTAAATGGTATATTCCAGGCACATTCCAGTATTTTATGTTTCATTCACGCCCATCACCTCAACGCACTAGTCCCTGATTGGCCTTGCATTAACATGTGACCAGCTGCCTGCCAATCATGTAACAATAATACTTGTCAACGAAGATAAATGCAACGCTGACTAATAAAGTAATACTATAGATAGTAGTTGTGCTTATAGTAATAGATTTGCATATAGATTTTTCAAAAAAAAATAAACAAGTGAATGTGATGCCAAATTGTGAGTTGTCTCAATTGTTACTGTGTCTTACTATTGTGCTAAACATTATTTTCACCAGGCCAGCCATTGCATTGGGTATTGTATTTTTTGTATATATTATGTGTGAGTGTGCATGTTCCTAATGCTACTGCACAGCATTAACTGTCCCACAGGCTAATAATGTTGTATTGTATTTGTGTTGTATTGTAATACAGTAAGACCACCAAGAGCCATCATTACATCATTACACAAGATCAGAAACACTCTCGTCTCAGAACCATTAGGGTGCGCTTCCTTTCTGGACAGGAAACGCTGAATCGTGCCTCCACTGAAAAGCTATTCTGCGGCTGACAGGATCAGAGGGCACTGCTGCGGAGCCCTTGCAGCGCCAGTCCATGGACAAATCTGGCTCATCTCTAGCCTATAGACCTGCCTTTATCGACTAGGGAATCAAACACGCAAAGTGATTCTTCTTTGCCTTGGTATACAGTAGAAGCCCTGACTGAGATGTATGGACAGAACCCTAACTGGTTGTGGTCGAACGGGGCGCCTCTACGCCACCAAGGGCACCTGGGCAGACTTGGCTCAGCAACCCCGAGGCAATGGGAGGATGAGGAAGAAGGAAAAGAGGAAGAACATGCAATTTGGACCAGGGAGCATCCAGCAATCTGTTGCTATACTACAAGTAAGAGTGAGGTGTATGAGGTAACTGTGAGAGAATATTGCAGGCTCATTGCAAAATAGTACAGGGGACTCTTTCATTGCTTGTCTGTTTCAACCCTGTTTTTCCTGTTTTAGGTTTGTTTTCAAGTGGCATGCCTTGTTGTCTTGGGGTAAACAGGGTTTATGCTGGTTTGTATCAATTAACATTATGTTTTCCCAATGGTGCTATTCTGGTTTTGCTTACCTACCACTCCCTCAGTGCTTGCCAGTGTGGGCAGATGACTTGTGACTAAGAGCCTTGCCCAAACTCAGCAGGCCCATTTGCAGGCCAAAGAGACAGCAGGACCAAACACGTGATACGACAGACTGCAACAGAACAGCATTCAACCTTCCATCATCCCTTCACCACACCTCACTGTTATCACTCCTCCATCTCATCCCTTCCCCTCCTCTCTCATCCTTCTATCTCCTCTCCTTGCATCTCTTTATCCACGTTTCAGTCTTCATCTCCCCTATTCCCATTTTTTTTGTATGCTCATTAAAGTGCCATCCAACATATAGACATAATGCCATTTGCTTGGTTTCTCCATTCACATGAATCCCTTTAGACATCAGTGGTATGAACAGAATAGCTTTTTGTCAAATGTTCTTAGGTTCTCTCCTCTGTCCCCTGTGTCTTCAGATGGCCATGGCCTCACCCAAGAGTGTGTTCAGAACCACTGGGGCTGGGCTGGTACCGAGAGTCCCTTTGGCCCTGTCCACACAGACCTAGTTAGCATCCAAAGCCAGAGTGACACAGGGCTAGATGCCCCTGAAATGTGGATGGATGTCCCCCCACACCAGCCTTCCTTGGGTGGGGCTGATGGAGAAGAATCATCCCAGCATTGTTTAAACAGTCAATGGGGGAGCCACAGGACAGAGGGCCATGGCTGTGCTTGTGTGCATGGACCAAGTGAACCAGGAAGATGTTGCCACAGTTGTGCTGGTTCCCCTCTCTTCAATTTCAGAAGTAAGTGTATGTGTCTGTTTATGTGAAAGAGGGTAATTCTCTATGGTGATCCAGTATGGTTGCTATGTAGTATTTTTCTCTAATCAAATACTTCTGTTTCCCAGTGAGGAAGACAATAATGGTAGGAGTCGAGGTGGAAATAGTGGAGGAAGTAGCCTATGAGGACACAGAGACACTTGAAGTAATGTAAGTAGTTAAATGATTCAAGGTCATGGTTAATTTACATATTGCTGAAGCACATAAACAAAGTAGGGCTATGCAGTAGATAATGTTTGTATGTCTTTGTTTTTAGATCAGGAGTCTATCCAAATTATTTGATGGAAACCATATTGCTGCACGATGACCAGCTTTTCCCCACCTAAACCTGCATTCCTTCAAAAGTTGTTTGCAAGGGAACTTTCTGTGTTTTTAAATGTCAGCCTTGTCGTTTGAATGTATTTTAAACGTATTTAAATGTAGTTTAAAGATTAGAATTGATTTTAAATACCATTTAAAGACCTTTTATATGTCAGTGTTATGTAAGTGATGTTACTTTAATTAAAAAAAACATTTACCCAATAAAATAAGAAAACCTTTGCTTGTTGTCTTGATTTCAACTTCTAATGAAGATACAGTGTATGTAACTTCCGAGACCTTCTGACAGTCTACACCTGCTTTGTCCGTCCAGTGCTCCAGTATAGCACCCAGGTCTCACAGCCCACCAACACAACCAACTTGAGAAGATCCAACGACATGCAACCAAAATCATCACGGGCACCACCTACACCTTCTGCATGCAATGACCTGAGCTTGCAGTCCTTGGAGTCCCACCGCACCCACCACTGCAGATCCTTTGTCCAGAAGCTCGCAAAATCCCAGCAACAAATAACGTTAGCTGCCTCAGACGATAGGAAATGTCAGTGTCAGATCTACCCATCAAGTCCTTCCCCCTATTCGGACAGACAGATACTACTACAGCCCAATGCCTTGCTTTGTGAAGTTGTTTAACTGTAATATTGTATACTACATCTCATATGTTTTATTTGATTTACTTACTTACGTAGGCCTGCGTATGCTGCAATTAAGCTTTGAGCGGCAAATGTGTACAATTCAAAACTAACCCTTAAATGTATTTTTATTCTTCAATTACCACCAATGCACCTCAGTCCTGCTTACGTCATCTACATGCGCCACACAGGCTACGTTTTTAAAATGCGACAGTGGTGTTGAACAACGTTCGAAAATCTGCATATCAAATATGGGTTGGACATTAACTAGTCAAATGTAAGGTATCCCTTTTTAATGTAAACACAATGTAGATTTTACCTGACTACGACATGTGCGACTCACCAGAACATCACCAGGCTCGTCTGCGAAATTTGGAAGAGTTGACGGAGTTCACCGAGAACTGCCAGAGACAACTGAATGAGCTGTTCGAGACTGGACCAGGATAACGGGCCAGTTCAGGTAGGTCAGGAAGCTAGTTAGCTATATGAGATTATAACTTGTAAATGACCTTCCACAGGAGCCGATGGAGATGTGCCCCTATGACCCGAACCACAGAGTGCCAAGCAGGAGCATGGGGAGACACAAAGCCACCTGCCAACTCAGCCAGATTGGATACTCCCATGAGGAACAGGTTAAACAGCTATACAGTATCACATACACACACACATACTCAACTGAAATATCAACTGAGCCATCAACACTTTTTGGTGTAGCGTGTCATTAGGGTAAGGAGTTTTTCCTGACCATAGGGCCAGACCTAGAAAAACTGGACCCTATAACTAGAGCGGACCAAAGTGGTGAGGTCAAATGATCAGGAAAAACTCTCCACCCTAATTACACAACAACCTTATCTGTTATGTTCTTTAAAAGCTTTTATAAAAAGTAAACTCCTTTTCCAAGGCTGAGATGTGTGACCCCTCTCTGTGTTATGAGAATGCCAGCATTACCAGCTTCACAATGGGTGAGTGTCACACTATTCCACTGCAAAGTGAATCTCAACTTAATGTAGCTGTGACAATTCCCTGGACTGACCCTGGGCTGGGGAAGCCCACTGCTTGTCTCACATCTTTCTTTGTGTTTTGCCTCACCTGTAGACAAACACACACAGCAACAAGTGATTCTTCAAGCAAGAGCAAGTGCACCGCCAATTAGGACAGAGGGACTGTACAGCCAAAGTAAGATCTTTACACCCTTACATTAGTGTTAGGTCACTGATAAAACCCTATGCTTGTATTCATGGCCATCAGCATTCGTTTGACTCTGTGGTAGACATGCCCCACAAAATATTTATGCTTTTATTCTGGAGAAGCGATTAATGGTCATTTCACCAAAGAGCAACCAATGTTTAGCTTCTTTTTTTTTACCAAGCTCGTAGTTCTTCAGTGCCTTGCCCATATCTAAAAAGATCTCAATTAACATGCATTAATTCATTATAAACACTGCTAAATATGGTGGCTGTGGTTTTTTATTTTATGATATAGTTTCTTTGAGTTTGTCATCTGTATGTGTTCTGTGTTTTGTTTTCAGTGACAGGGGTGAGTAATTACAGGAGGTTCTCCCCTCGTTCAGGCTTACTGATTACGTGCAGTATCCTTTTAATGCCATATCCTTTCAAACATGCTGCCTCTGTTGGTGGTGTGACACACACACGTTTTCCTTGTACGTGTTGGGGAAAGGCCTTAACTCTTTTTTTTAACCCTTTCATACTGAAGGTGTGAGTGATCATCTCGATGGGATCAATGTGTTCTGAAAAGCTTTTGAATGAATGACTTCTCATGACTCTACTCTGTGATACTGTTGTAGGATGTGAGTGTGTGTAAAGCCATTTTCATTGTGCTGCAGGTGAATACTCCACAGACCCTACAGAAGTTCCTCAGAACCAGAAGCGAGCTATCTGTGACCTTACTGTGGCAGACCGATTGGCTCTTTTTGATCACGTGACAAGGGAGAGCATCAAACAGAAGGATCAAGCTGTTGCAACCAACAACGAGGACCTTTATGTTGATTTGGTGGCCAAGCTCAAAAAGGGTAGGCCTATAAACATGAACTATTGAGATCAGTAGTGTGGTTTAAGCCACTTTTCTTATGAATTGCTCCTCTAAATCCATTCCAGTGAGTCTGTTGTGTTCATTTCTGTTCTTTAGGTAACGATCAGAACGAGCACAAGTCTCACCTGGAGCTGATGGCTGAGATGAGGGACTACAAGAGACGGCGGCAGTCTTACAAAGCCAAGAACGTCCATAACACCAAGAAGTCCTACACTGAGGTGTGTGGGGGTGTGACTTTCAATAGAATGTTAATGGATGTACTTGACTTTGATGTGTGTGTGTTATATCTGGATATGTTTTTCATCAATCCTGCAGGTGATTCGGGATGTGATTAATGTCCACTCTGTTGAACTGTCCAGTCAGTGGAAAGAGGAGGAGCGGAAGGAAGAGGTTAGAGTGTCCAAACACGGCCTTCACAGGTAATCCAACCAATGTCTTCGTACCTACATGATGGCTCATACAAAATCCAGTTAGTACTGTAATACTTATTTAAGGAGCATGTAAAAAATAAAAACAGACTCCCCTGAACCGTTTGTTTCTCAGGAGAAGTTCTGAGGAAAGGCGGTCTGCCTCCATAGAGTCCCGCCAATCTCACGTCAGCTCCAGGGATGGAAACGTCTCCCAGCACAAACACCACGGCATCGAAGAGCGCAGAAAATATCCCAGTCCAGAGCAGGGCCAGGGGCGCAGCCGAGAGAAGGAGCGCAAGAAGAAGAGAAAGAGGTGAGTCAGAGAGTAGTGGATTGACTGAATATCAATTGTCTCATGCATTCAAATCTGACAGTGTTTAATTGTATGAAGTCATCAAGGCTGGTTGCAGACATTTAGTGGTTGATGAATGCTTTGGCTGTAAACATGTTTGATGAATTGAATGTGTGTGGACATTCACAGGGATTCTTGCTCACCAGATGAGAGACCTCATGATCGAAAGAAGAAAAAGAAGAAGAAAAAGGAAGAGAAGTGATTTTCAAGTTTAGTACTTTGGCTTGGAAAACCAGAGATTAGGTCAAGGAGCCAACCAAAGCTACGATCAAATGTTCATAATAGCGTACCACTTAGAATGTACGCCTTCATACTAAGTGCCCAATTCATGGTTTCATACTAAGTGGTATGCGTGTGTAGAAATTGTAGTTTGACTCACAGACAAATCTTTCTTTGATGTAATCTAATGATGATATTTTAAAGCAACAGTGCAGCTTTAAACAACTGTCTTAAACTAGAGAGGTTATTAAAAGCCTGTTGTATTAGATTACAGAATGTAAATAAACTGTTCGAACACGATTCTCAGAATTCTGTTGTACATTCATAATTACCCCTGTATTTGACTCACTTCCAAAAAAACGGTTTGATGTTTAAAGTTAAAACAGCATTGTGTTTGAACTTTGAATAGAAGCTTCATATGTGTACTTTAATGATCATGGTCATAATCTGTGTAAAAGCTTTTGTGTGATGGCCCTTATTTAGAAGTATTCAAAGAAAAGTCTTACTGAAGTAAGGTTACCTTTCATTCTCACAAAAATTACTTCTGTTGTAAAGCCACAATTACTTTAGAATTCATGGATTACTTCCTTTTTTAACAAGAACTCTGCATCAACAATTGTCAGTGTCTTTCCATGTTGCGACTAGAAATGGTCAGAAATATCTACACTTCTATCAGATATGTATATTAATGTAATCATTTAGGTGTAAATGGCCCCTCCCAGGCCAACCCTATTGGTTGAGACCCCTCAGGGCAGTTTGTGCCTTTCTCAGTGTGTACTGTATTGAATGTTGGACAGGGGTGTCCATAGTTGGCACACACATAAAAGGTCAGGCCTGGGGTCAATGTGCATCTGCAGTCTTTTAATGATGGGATAAAAATACTTTTCAATATCTGTCACAACACTATTCAATTGGTACTGAGGTTGATCACCTGTTAAACCGTTACTTTAAATGGGTATTCAATTCATAATCAGAATGTAAATCAACATTTTTTTTTACTGAATGACTATATAATTGACCTTAACCTTAACTGTACTTCTTGAACAGCTCCAAATGTCAACTTTTGAATGTTTTTAGTTATTGGGGTATTCAGGACCTGCACAACTGTGTCAGTATACTGAAATGGTCACCAAAATGGACCCTGCACTAGTCTCATCTGTTTTAAACCCTCCCTCTCTAATTCTGTATTTATCATGTTCTCCTTACTCTCTCATCCCTCTCTTCTGTCTGGGTCTCTGCCCCTGTTTGTATTTGGGATTAGGGTTAGACTCAGGTATTTCTCACCCTGTCGAGGAGAAGAGGGAGCCGAGCCCGTGGCTGCCTGAGAACCTTATGGATCCCTGAGAGAGGGAGAGCAAGGGAGAGAGAGAGAGGAAGGGGGACCAGTGCTGTGAGTGGGGAGCGAGAATGCTGTAAGGAGTGCAGCTCAGGGAGGAAATAAACTGGACTTTTCTGTCTTTATTTTTATTTTTTTACCTGTGGACTATCTGATACGTTGAGTGAGGGTCTCAGTGGATTATACAGAACCAAACAGACAGAACCAGCACCATGGGAGCCCCCAGGGTGAAGGTAAGCAAGCAGAGCAGGCATGGTCTAAGAAGGTTTCTGAGATGTTGCTATGCCAGATTCTGAATGTGAATGCTGTATTTGGTCCAATAGTGTGGTTCTTGGGCCTAGGTTCTCTGGTCCGCAGGTGGTGTACTCAGTGATGCTGGATTGAGGAACCTAATCGAACTATTGGTTGTGTAATGATGCGGTAATGAGGGTTTGTTTTTGGTACAGTGTGAGAGTGTATTTAACATGGACTGATTTAGCTGGTGGGTTGTGAGCATAAAGAAACCTAAATATAAATTGGCGTTTATACTATGTGACCTATTTTCAGGATGATTAGCCTTGTGGTTCACATGCAGCCCCTAATAGTGTTTGAGTTCCCTCTGAATTAAGGGTAATTACTTTAGTCTGTACGTTTCTCAGGAATGTGCCGATTTGACTTTATCTTACAGAGCACTCCACTACACACAACAGCAAGTCAACCAACAAGGCTTGAAACATTGCACTTTACAACTTAACAACTGAGAGGTGATTTTGTTGTTTGAAAATTTGGGTAAATGTATGTTTTTTCTTTGTTAACGGTAGCTAAATATAAATGAACAATATCAAATTTGCATCAATCAAGAAGTCCAGGATCTCATTTTACACTCTGGGTACAGATGGAAGCAGTTATATTTCTTATTTCTTTGCAGCAATTCTTTGTGGATAGTGTATTACTATTCAATGAATAGCTTTTTCATGACTACTAACTGTTCAAATGGAAGGATTAGGGTTAGTGGAGGTGAGCAGTCTATATCCCACACTGCACCTCAGTGTCCCAGGGTGCCTGGAGGTCGGTGGTGATCACGATTTACACCACCAGACGTATGGCGTCAACTCTACATTCTGGGTACTTGCCCAGGTAATGTATGGAATACTCCAAATCAATTGGTTGATTTCAACAGATATACTCAATTATCTGCGTCATCATTGAGCACTATTTGTCATGTATGCTCTTATTCATCATCTTTTAATAATTGATTTAAGTCCATTATAGACTACTGCACGTGTTTTATTGATGTCCTCTGGAGTTTTGAATAACAAGCTGGAAATGGCATGGATGAAAAGTGGTTGACTCATGGTAGACAGACAGCTGCTTGACATCACAGCAAACAGAGAAAAGGCATTTTACCTTCTCAGAGGAGTGGGATGAAGAGAGCCTTTAGAGTACAGAGAAAGTGCCCTGGAATGTGAGAAGGGCCTGAGAACTGCTGTGGCTCACCTTGTGGTTTTACCTTAACAAAGAGCGTTTTGAGCCTGTATTTCTCATCTCTATCTTGTAATCAAGGCGCAGATGAGCTCTTGCCTAAATCTACAGAGCATAATACAACCCTATCAATTGGATGGCTGATACCTGCAGAATTTCCTCCCACATGTCTCATGTCATGTGACATCCAATAGGCTGCTGTTAATCCAAGGAAGTGACTTCAGTTTATTGGCCCATTTTCTTTCTGGAAAATAAGAAGAAGCGACTGTATTTTTGGACATGATTTAGCCATATGCCTCAATACCAGAAATGATTGCTTCGTGACATGTCCAGCGTGTCTTTTAACAAATATTTACCAAATATTCCGGCAAACTACCCAACCACAGACCATCTTTGGTCATCTCCCCTAATAACATATAGCCTTTTCTAGTGATAGTCTAATATGCCACCTTGCAACCCTATTTTTATTTCAACAACCCCAAGCAACAACTCCACAAACTGTTGCTTTTTGTGAATTCATTTTGAAGTAGGATATACACTCTTGCTGCTTGTCATACAATATATAGTTTTATGAAAATAAAGTTAGCATTTTTCTTATTTAGCAGATTAATCATAGGCCTTATTGGCAGGCCTAAACGTAGTCATTTAGCCTACTCCAACTGTAGCCTAGGCTTACTGCAGGCCTATATGATATATAACTACAGACCTATGATCTTTCAGATGTCATATTATGATTGATATGAAATCTGATGTTTGTCAAGGAATTAGTCAAATATAGACCATATAAATGATGAATATTATTCATAGCCTACAAGTGTTACATAGCCTACAAGTGGGCAATTAATACATGTCTGGAATGCCAAGACAAGAAAACAGGCTTGCGTTTAATGAGTTGTTATAATGTGCGTAACCACCACCAGAGGGAGATATATCTGACATTTTAAAAGGGCCATGATTGGGTATAAAATGTTCTTAGTGATCCATTAGCCTTCATTAATTAGCCTAGACGTCTACAGTCACCTAATTGTTCGTCCTCAAAACAGTTGTTATTTTAAGAAGGAGTTAAAAGTGTAACGAAATAAGAGCGCCTGTAGGCTATTTATTTTGAGCTGAGAGGTCTTCCATCTTCCAACAAAGGTAGGTCTTCCAACCTTTACCTTCTGTTATCGTTATAGCAGCAAAGAAATAGGCTACAGCCTAAATGGTCGTTTTAACCTCGCTTTGTTTTCCCGCCTTTTCTACAGGTTATGGTTATCTCTCCGCTACTCGTGTTCCTATTGTGCATCCTCCCCTCTCACGCGCAGGACGAGTACTCTGGTTACCACTCAGGTGAGCTGCCTGACGTGCACTGTTAGCGCCATTAGCCTTGCATAGCTACTGTTTGGTGTTAGCTAATTATCCACATTTCTAGAGGTAAGCTAAAACAGTAGGCTATATCTTGATTTTATTTCAGTTGACCTAGATTGCGGTTAAAATGTTATAGACCTATATTCTCATGCCACCACAATTAAACATTTTTGATATTTGCTTACAAACATTACATTGGTTTATCTATCTAATGACAGGCTATTTTGTTTTGTAAACAGACTATCATTTTACTGGGAAGGTTTCAGGCTTGTTCAATTATTGTTTTGTGACATATTAGGTGACGAACACACCTATGAGGGCTCATTGGTCGACAACTATGAGCATTCAGGATACCCACAACCAGGTAATAACTACAACATAGCAAAGTCCCTCCTTCTAGTCAAAAGCCAGAATGCAAACGTTTCCCTCACTTAAACCCCTCCACCGCTCCCCATTCCTCGCTGGCAGAGGAATACCCACCGGAGCCCACTCACAGCTATGAGGAGCAGCAACCCTCATCTGGATATGACCCCTATGCACCAGCCCCCACCAGTGTGAGCATGATCACAGAGGACTCCTACCCCTACACCACCACCACACAGGTGAGGGGAAGTCAAGGGGGAAAGTATGTTATGTGTGATGTTTAGTAATGGCATGTCATGTAACATTGTGTTCTGTCATGTAAGTTGATATCATGTTATAACTGTAGGTACCATACGAGCAGGAGCCCTACGAAGAGTCGCTCCAGGCCCCTGGTGGTGGGGAGGCTTCTCTGGGGGAGGAGGGGCCAACAGACTGTAACTGTGAGCCTGGAGAACCAGGCTTCGCTGGGTTTGCAGGGCCCAAGGTAGGACGAAGGTGTAAATGTAATTTAGAACCTTATAAACAGCAAACATCCATTTACTTTACTGATTAATACTGATTAAATGGCATTTATATAGCATTCACTGGGTCCTTAAGTGATTTGCGTTGTATGGGGGTAACTCACCCCATCCACCACCATCCTGTGGTATCCTTCTGCTTTCTAGACTAAACAAAATATCTGTCTGTCTATCTGTCTATCCATCTAGGGAGCCAGAGGACTGCAAGGTAAAGATGGCTTCCCTGGGGCTCAGGGACGGGAGGTGAGTGTTAATCACTGTATAGTCACTAAATCAAATTCATAGTGCTCATATCCTTATTGGAGTAATGCTGTTGATATTATTTCTGTTCAGGGGTACAAAGGATTCAAAGGAGTTCTAGGAAGAGGAGGAGACACAGGGCCTGAGGTGAGGAAGTGAAAAAAGTCAAATAAAAGACCTCACCCAAATCAGCCTTAGACACTATCCATCTCCCTAAGCAAGGCTTGAACCCAGGTTGCCCAACCCCACTGCAAACAGGCTTGCCACAACCTCAAAAGAGAAACAGTATCTCCCTGGGAAGAATGTAACTTAAAAAGTATGGCATCAACATTACCCTTGAACTTGACTCAACAGCTGTATTGACCTTTGCCTTCTCTACAGGGAGACTCCGGGCCTGATGGGGAGGGCGGTGCCTCTGGTTTCTCTGGAGCCCAGGTAAGTAAGAGGCCTATAGAGGATATCACAGATGTAATGTATCTCTCTTTCATTGTTTTGCTCTGGTCTAAATTCTGCAACATGGCACAAGTAATGTAACGTTTTTCTATATTGGTTATGGCCAGTAGATGGCGATCTCTTTATTATTCAGAATTGGAGAGTGGCTATGTTGTGTCGTTGAGGTGAAAGGCTGAGCTTCAACAACTAGGATAGCTCTTTCTCATTCTCTCTCTTGGTCTATATTTTATTCCATTCTTTTGCACCTTGTCTCTCATTCTTTCTCTCTCCTACAGGGCTTGCCTGGTCTTCCTGGAGATCCAGGTGAGACAGGGGTGCTAGGACTAAAGGTAAAGACCCTTCCTCTAAACCAGTCCGGCATCCTACAAAATATGTATCACATCAAACAAAATCACTCTTTACCTAAAAAGCCATTATAACCCCATATCAAAAACAGTGTGACCCTTTACAAAATCTTATTTGAATGTTCACTAATAACAGCCCAAGCCACCATAATGTTCGTCTATAGTTTAAACCTACAAGAAACAGCATGACATCACATAAAACCCCTGCTGTATCACCGAAAAACAATATGACATCACATAGGACCAGTATGACATCACAGGGAACCAGTGTGACATTACAGAAAACCCGTATTGCCACGGTCAAGACAACTCGGAACTCAGAAACTCTTAAAAAGGTATTGTAGAAAGATGGGGCCAGAGTTTTCCACTTGGAAAATATCAGAATTGACCAGCAGGAAGCTCTAAGCAAAAAACGTAGGTACATTTTAACTCAGAGGTTCTGAGTTTCCGAGTTGTACTGAAAGACACCACAGATATGGTCAATGGAACGGTCTGCGTTTCATTGACTCCTTTACCGCATCTATAAAGGTAGACCCAAAAACCAGCAAAAAGGTATGACATTATCAACCCCCACTGTTCCACAGAGACATCACAGAGTACCAGCATGGCATCATAGAATACCATTATGCCATCACAAGTATTCGCTAATTACACCCAAGAAATCTTAATTGACAATTTGAAGCTGTCTATGCCTGAGTGTGTTCCTTATCCTCAACAGGGTGACATCGGTATGGAGGGGCCACGCGGAGGAGTGGGGGTAACGGGTGAGACTGTGAGTATTGACACAATGTAGCTGTTATGTTTTGTAGGTAACCATATTTGGTTTGATAGCAGGGATTTTATTTCAATTAATCTCACAGAAACAAAGAAACAATCCATAGGTTATTATCGTGTAATTACCAATTACCGTTGGATTTTCTAAGGAAATCCACTACCTGGTCATTTCTGTAGCGTAAAATAAAGTTATACCTCAAATGAGTGTAAGGAAATGTGATGCTAAATCTCCAGCATGTTTCAGTCTGGCCCTACTCATGTGTTCAGTTCTTTGTCTTTTTCTAGGGTCCAATTGGTGAGGCAGGGCCTGGTGGGCCTGATGGAACTGGAGGTATCAAGGTAAACATGGTGGCTCCCACAACTCAACACCGTCCACTCACAACAGTTGCCACCGCTCAGTGTTGCTACCACAACTCAGCACATTCTCAACATGCTCAAATCAATTCTTCACTCAGCTCCTCACACAGCTCTCACTAGAAGCAATACTAAGACTTTGTGACGTGAAAGCCTCAAACAGGCTATGTGATGTGATCATTTCTATTTAACATATAAACAACATACAAATTATTGTAATTTGTTCTGGCCATGTTGAGACATCTTTTTTTCCGACCTTCTCAGGGATCAACTGGAGCAGAAGGGAAACAGGGTCCTGAGGGAACAGACGGGGAAAAGGTAGCGCCTTTCAATCTTGCTTTGTGACCATGGTTAATTAAACCGGGGTTCAATAACTCATTATTTAAAACAAATCGTATAACTTCTATTTCCTGTCTAAAATGTCTTCCATCTCATCCGTTCTCTTCCACAGGGTCAGATTGGAGCACCTGGATTCTCAGGAGACCATGGGGAGATGGGCTATAATGTAAGATGGATGTCTGTCTATCCGTCACACCATTCATCTCTCCATTTGGATCTCTTGTTTCTCCTTATCTACTAAGACTATGCTATTCCCTACATGGAGAGAGACCAATCCTAACTTGCTTTTTCTTTCTGTGTTTTATAGGGGTATCCTGGAGAGCCAGGAGGCAGAGGAGAGACCGGTCACAAGGTATGTTTAGGGGGACAGGAGTTGTTGTTTTCACAGAAAGTACTCTAGTTGCTCTCAAAAGTAATTGGCCCTTCCTCTTCACAGAAACTACTCTGGTTCCCCCAAGATGTATGTGTGTTCATGGGTGTTTTCCCTAAACTGCATACTGTTATTTTCACTGAAGGTTTTGCTATTGTTGATTTTGTGAGTCATGTGGCTGTTAAACACTTTTGGCCATAACGATAGCACCTTCTCCACGTGGGAGATTAGATTGATACTGTAGTATGTCTCCCTTGCTCTCTTCTCTTCTACTTTCTGTTTTCTCTGTATCTCTCTCTTTCCTCTCTCTCAGGGTGACCAAGGCCCAGGGGGCATGCCAGGCAGTGATGGGGAGCCTGGAGAGGATGTGAGTATCAGTATGATAACCACTAAATTAGTAATAAATAGATAAGGAATCTGTTGATGGGATTTCTCCTAACAAACTACATTTACTGTTTATTTTCCAGGGTCCTCTTGGAGTTCCTGGGGTGATCGGCTTTCCTGGAGAGTTTGGACAAAAGGTAAAGTGAAGGAAAATTGCATGCTGGGTATCAGGATGACATCATCACAATGGTCGTGAAATGCTTACTTACAAGCACTTAACGAACAATGCAGTTTTAAGAAAATATTTACTAAATAAACTAAAAGTGGACATGAACTTTTAATACTTAAATGAATACTTTGTGAATAATGGCCAGTCTTCCCTCCTAGGGCATGAGCGGGGATCGTGGTGTGAGGGGACCTCCTGGGAGAGTAGGAGCTGGGGTAAGACAGGCTTTATAACCACTATATGAGGTGCTCTAATCTCAATCACATGTGCACAGTAGACTACAGATCACAATACAGACACTGTCACTTCCACATTCCTCAGTAAAGTCCCCTCAGTGTTGTTAATCAGATGTAAATGCCATGTTGCTTAAGGGTTTCATGTGGGTGGACAGACCCATGTGATATTGTTGACAGTCAAAACAAGGAAGGTAACAGATATGTTAGTAAAGTCCCTGAAAACATCAGATCTGTTGGTAAAGTCCCTGAAAAGGTTTCAGTGCCAGTTAAAAACACAGATGGTTTTAGTTATGAAAAAACACTGTCAGAAATGTTGTGGCAAGAGTACCGTGTCTCTTGCTATACGTTGAGACAATTAAAAATGATCTGTCATTGGAATTGAACTAAATTCCTCTTTTTGAACAAGGGTTCTCGTTCAGTTTACCTATGTGTGTGTTTCATATTACAGGGGCCTCAAGGAGCGAGAGGAGATGCAGGAATTCCAGGGAAACCAGGACCTAAAGGCCTGCAGGCCCAGCCTGTGTGTATATGTCATTACTCCAACATTGTCATTACCACTACAATTATCATCATTGACTTTTGTGATTATACAATTTTTGATTTAATACGTTGTTTCTAGGGAGCCAAAGGGGAGACAGGACCTGATGGTGAGAAGGTAACCTTTTATTTACATTCCCCATCACACTGCTAAATTACCAGTCAATTTTTCACAGTTAATCAAGCACACACACACACACACACACACACACACACACACACACACACACACACACACACACACACACACACACACACACACACACACACACACACACACACACACACACACACAGTAAGTGAAAGTGGATGTGTATTGGCGATCTACTGTTTATGTTTGGGTCTTTCCTTTGTGACTGATGAGCTGTAATAAGCAGACCTATCATTGCCTTGGCATCTTACTGACTTATCTAATGTGCTGATTGTTCCTTCCTCAGGGTGGGGTTGGAAGAACTGGTGTGAAGGGAGAGAAAGAGGACAAGGTAAATCATATGACAAGGCCGAGGCGACGTCACTCTCTCATCTATCTACTTCCTGTTTCCATTGATGTAGTGGGTCTGTTTTTCTTCTTACCAAAAATGTTTCCGTTCCTCTTTCCAAACAGGGAAGTTTTGGAGCACGTGGTGACAAAGGACAGGTTTGTATACTCCATTCTGTGAAAGTATTTGGATTTTTTCACCCTAACCCATTCTATGTCACATAAAAACCATAGGTTGTTCCTAGATGACAGCAGACACAACAGCACATACTGTAGAGAGTTGAGTTCCTGTTATGTCATAAAATACTAAAGGAACTGTTTTAATTAGGTAAAAGTATTGAGAATGAAATGATTTGATTAGGGAGAAGTATTGAGATTGAGTTTAAATCGTGACTTTTTGTGTTCAGTGACTGAACAGTGTCCCCCCTCTGTCTGTCTCTCTCCTTCCCCTCATCTCTGAATGGCAGCAAGGGGAGAGAGGTACCATCGGCCCTGATGGCATTGTTGGACGAAATGGACCCCCCGGCATCCCAGGCTCCAGAGGAGAGCCAGGTCCAGGCGGTGACCTGGGCGTCAAAGGTGGCTCTGGACCTAAAGGAGTGCCAGGTGCCCCTGTGCGTATCAGGAGCCAACTCCAGTCTGCCTGGAGGAAGGGTCTCCCCCTTATTTTACATTGACCCATATCTAGCAAGAATGTTTGCTGACTGATTGATCAATTATTTATTTGCTTGGTTGATTGATTGCCAGCTTTTTCACCTCAGGGCCCTGGGCTGACAGATGAACAGGTATTGCAGCTGTGTAAAGGAGTGGTGACAGCCCAGATCTCCCAGTATGCAGCTTCCATCCGAGTCAAGTGTTCCCAGGGCTGCCCCATCAACAACCGCACACTTATTGGGCCACCCGGAACCAGGGGACCAACTGGAGAATCAGGCAAACCCGTGAGTCACACAGCCCCCAAACCAACCCCCATCTTCCATAGAAAGCCTTTATTCCAAACGATGATAATTTCTGTTGACCTCTCTCTTTCTCAGGGTAAAGCGGGCAAAGCTGGAGTCAAAGGAGGCAGGGGCATCCAAGGGGACACAGGAGTGGATGGTCAGAAGGGGGCAGAGGGGGAAAGAGGTATATAATCCAAATGTCTTAGTTCAACCAAACTTGATTACAGGTAAACTAAACCCTGATCAGTAAGGCTCATTTCAAGTGAAAATTAGTGGAGCTCCTTTGTAGTGGCATAGCTTCAGAGTGCACCCCTAAGCTCTCTGTTCTACTCCACAGGAACAAAAGGCCCGAAAGGAAAGGGCGGTGAGCCTGGTAAAGGTCTGCCAGGACACGATGGGCATCAAGGCCTCAGAGGTAGGAAACTGTTTCCACTGGTGTGAAACTCAGGTCTACCTCAGAATTGCTTGTCTTAGAATTGTTGTAAAATATCTGTAACTCACATCCAGATTCACTGGAATAGGCATTGTGTGGTTTTATTCAACATTGATGTTAGCAGGAAGTATTTTCAAGTGAACTTTTAAGACTCCACCTCCAATTGTTAAAAACATTTCCCCACAGGGCTGCCAGGCCACCCAGCAGAGCCAAAGAATGGTTTGGCAGGTCACAGAGGGCCCCGTGGTTTCACAGGCGCTTTGGGCCAGCCTGGCATGGCAGGCAACGCAGGAGTGCCCGGCTTCTGTGAGGCACGGGACTGCAGCATTCACGCGCCTGTGATGCGCAAGGAGCAGGGCCTAGTGAAGGGACCCCGCGATCTAAGCCCCAAGATTTAACCCCAACAAGGAGGTTCAGGAAAAGGTGAAGGAATGGTCCACGACGAGGGGTCACTCTGGACGGTCGCTCCATGGCAACATTGAAGTTAATTCAATTCACATCTCAGCCAAACCAGGAATTGACATTGAGTTTTGAACTGGGAAATTACCAATGTGTACAGTATTGATCTTTTTGAATTTCATGCCTAATTCAATTCCTGTATTGACTGGTATTGAAATGTAATTAATCCGAGCACTGTTCAATGGGGCTCACCAGTGATGGAAGGGTTTGGTGGGACACGCTGGACTCTGCACAGAGATGAAACCAGCCTTGACGCATTTCATCTGAGCCAAGCAAGGCTCCAAATGAACTCTGTTTAGGCATAATTGATACCTTTTTTGTTAGGCCAAAATAGATTTTTTTATGCAGAAACAAAAATGAAATTGTCTTCCTCCATGCAAACCATAAGTAAAGGGGCTTGAGAAACTGGCTAAAAGAAATTGGCAGAAAATGAAACTTGCAGGAGTCTCTGGCTATCAGTCAGGTTTTGTTTTTGATATGATCAACAATGATGGGTATACATTGAAAATAAAAAAGTGATGTAAATAATTTTGTAAAGTATCGCAAGTACATGTACTGTGTGTTCTGAAATATTACTGTTTTAGATAAATTCTTCTTACTTTTTCTTAAGATGAGTCCTCACTTTTTTAGTCACCACAGTTTGAGCGTGTTTCTGAGAATGTGTGGTCTCTTTCAGTGATCTCATATTTGGGTTAATCTAAATAATTTATTCCCCCATTAACAGATGTTCACAGTCAAGATAACATTGATCAATATAAAATAACATACTATTTGATATTATTTCATATTAAAAATAATACATTGAAATGTGTTATACAGTATATTGTATTTGGAATTTCTATAGTTAAATAATCTGGCAATGATTTGTAGGACAGCACAAAATGTCTGTCGATTAAATCAATTTACTATATTCATTGGAAGGCGATTTTGATTTTAAATAGATTTTCATGTACATGATTTATTTTGCATAAATAACTTTCACATGAACAGGATGTTAAACTCTTATCACCTCTTAATTGATATTTTTGTCATTGTCAATCTTCATTTGAGAATCATCGTAAACTCAAGTATATCACACACATGTTCTTAACATTTGTACTTTTGTTGGCAATCAGAACCCTGATACAAAAGAGTCAAAATGTTTGGAGACAAGTATTTTTAATGCATCACCACATCACAGGACAGATTAGAAAATGAGCAGAGCATGAAAATGGGTGATTCTCTCATCAAAAGCATGCTAAACATGATGGTATATAACTATGCTATGAAAGTACACATGAATGAACACAAGAAAATAAACCTTATTAAAATGTTTAACGCTGCTCGTGTTCAAAAGGGCTCCTCTTAGTGTGTAAAATGATGGTTGTCAGTTCATATAAAAGTGTTTGGTTTTATGGACTGGAAGGAGGTAAGAAGAATCATTACCAAGTGTTAAACACTACTGTACAGTACATCTCTATGGTGAAATGATAATACAGTGCAGTTAATTGTATGTGGTCAGCAGTGAGAAATGTTTGGTTGAATTTTCATTTAAAACACAACACTTTCTTCCTCTCTTAGGTAAAAAGATGTGAACTTCACCCATCATACTGGTTTACTTGGTTGAGTTTTACTATGTTCTGTACAGGTTTTAAAAAATGGGTGGTCATAAGAAAGAAAGTAACGTTGTGTAGAAGACAGTAATGAGACAAAAAAGATACAACTAAAAGCTGTAGAAGTCATTTGTTTCTCTTAGATTAATTACATCAGGCTTATAGTAGATTAACTTTGAAAAAGTGGGCCTAACTGTGCTTTATCAGCTGGATCGATGTCAAGGGGTGTCATCTGGGTGAGACCAACATCGTTGGAGTCCCGTTGCTTTAGCTTCCTTCAGATGACATTTAAAGTACAATCAAAAAGACCAAAAGCATCATCAATGCCCAAAGTCCTACAATTAAAAAAATAAGAAAATATTTGTTAAATTAATTACTTGCATTATTTGAAAAATGCTGATTGTCTAACACTCATTTCAAAATCTCTCATTGTAATAAAATTAAAAGAACAAGAATTTCCCTGTGGCAACAAAACTTGTTCTGATAGTTATAGAAATGGATCATCTGCAGCTGTAAAGTATATTTTATTTTGATAATAGTACAATCCAAATGTAATGCATGGTCTAAAAACAGCATTATTTACCATAATGAGCTAGTTGAGCGTTTGCGGTGGCAGCGACAGCGTTTGTCCCTAAGTAGCAAAAAGAGTGATATGAGCAATGATGACAACAATGCTTAATATTTATATCAATGGTAGATATGTTGTGTAATACACCAATAACTTCAGGGGAAACCATACCTAAGAAGTGGATCCTGGTCTCTTTATGTAACCCATCCTGTTTCTAAAAAATGAAGGGGTGAATAAAAAAAAAGATTTGTACTATGTTGGTACTTTGCAGACACTAACAGAGGAAAGGAAGGTGAATTGTATTCAGAAAGTTGACCTACCTTGGTGCAACCAATAGTTAATGTGACATTGGCACATTTACTAAGGATGACTTTTCCAAAGAACACGTCCTTGCATGGAGGAATGTAATTCCTTTGTCCTTACTTTACCCCTGTCGTTTTTATAAATGGCAATGGGCTGCAGAAAGAAAAATATCTTATCACATGTCATGTCTCAATTGAAATGGCCCCTGCCCCTCTGCATACTGTTGATGATACTATCAATGGTGAGATGTGAAAAAATTATAATGCTAATAGAAAATGCCTGACTTCACATTGTATCTACTTGTCATAAGCATATATGCAATAGTTGACCTCTTTGCCAATGGTCCAGCTCTCCTCACATTGGGCATCCAATTCTTTATAACGGTGCTTCTAGTGTGACATTACCCTCCTGACATATGTAGGCAATTTGATTATCCTCTACAGGGGCTGCGGACACTTAAACTGAAACGTGAACAAAGAAAAGGACGAGTGGGATTGGGAATCCACTTCACATCAAGAAAGGATAATTTCAACCTAAATCCACTATATTATGCAGCATATTAAACTGACTGGTGTCAGTTTAATAGATGTGGTCACAATAGTGCGATGTCCTTTCCTGAGACCTAAAAACTTGCGTTAGATCCCCAAAGCTAAGCTTTAAAATCCATTTTCCAGAATGTCTTAAATTATAAAAACAATGGTTTTGAAATTAGCTCTCACGAGCGAAAATAAGTTCCTGAAAAATGTGCACAACTTTAAAAGGTATTACTCACATCTGCGACGGAGAGCGTGATCACAGTCGTCCGGAACAGCTGATGATCTCATGCATGTTTCAGTGTTACTTGCCTCGAAGCAAGCATCGAAGTTATTAAGCTTGACTGGTAGGCTCGGGTCACTGAGCAGCTCGCGGCTGTGTTTCCCGTTGTAGTCTAATAGTTTGCAAGCCCTGCCACATCTGACGAGCGTCGGAGCCGGTGTAGTACAATTCCATCTTAGTCCTGTATTGACTCTTTCCCTGTTTGACAGTTTGTTGGAGGGCATAGCGGGATTCCTTATAAGCTTCTGGGTTAGTCTTGCTCCTTGAAAGCAGTAGCTATACCCTTTAGCTCAGTGTGGATGTTGCCTGTAATCCATGGCTTCTAGTTGAGGTATGTACGTACAGTCACTGTGGGGACGACGTCGTAGGTGCACTTATTGAAGCCAGTGACTGATGTGGTGTACTCCTCACTGCCATCGGAAGAATCCCGGAACATATTCCAGTCTGTGCTAGCATAACAGTCCTGTAGCTTAGCATCTGCTTCATTTGACCACTCATTTATTGACAGATTCACTGGTGCTTCCTGCTTTAGTTTTAGCTTGTAAGCAGGAATCAGGAGGACAGAATTATGGTCAGATTTGCCAAATGGAGGGCTAGGGAGAGTTTTGTATGCGTCTCTGTATGAGAAGGAAAGGTGGTCAAGAGTTTTTTTCTCTCTGGTTGCACATTTAACATGCTGGTAGAAATGAGCTAAAACGGATTTAAGTTTCCCTGCATTAAAGTCCCCGGCCAATAGGAGCACCGCCTTTGGATGAGCAATTTCCTATACGGCTTATGGCCATATACAGCTCATTGAGTGCTGTCTTAGTGCCAGCATCGGTTTGTGGTGGTAAATAGACAGCTACGAAGAATATAGATGAAAACTCTTGGTAAATAGTGTGGTCTACAGCATATCATGAGATACTCTCAGGCGAGCGAAACCTCGAGACTTCCTTAGATATCGTGCACCAGCAGTTGTTTACAAAAATACATAGACTGCCACCCCTTGTCTTACCAGAGGCTACTGTTCTATCCTGCCGATACAGTGTATAACCCACCAGCTGTATGCTATTCATGTCGTAGTTCAGACACGACTCTGTGAAACTTAAGATATTACAGTTTCTAATGTCCTATTGGTAGGATATACGTGCTTGTAGTTCGTCTATTTTCTATCCTATGATTACCATCGGACCTCTTAGCCGACGTACAAAGGCAAATTAAACACTCGCCACCGGATCCTTATAAGGCTTCCCGATCTTCATTCTCAATATCTCTGTCCCCTGCAAATGACGGGGATGAGGGCCTTGTCGGGTGTCTGGAGTAAATCCCTCTCGTCCGACTCGTTAAAGAAAAAAATTGTCTTTCAATACGAGGGGAGTAATAGCTGTCCTGATTTCGAGAAGCTCTTTTCGGTCATAAGAGACGGTGGCAGAAACTTTATGTACAAAATAAGTTACAAATAACTTTTTTTTTAAACACAATAGCGCAATTGGTTAGGAGACTGTAAAACGGCAGCCATTCATATACCTCAGTCTTTCGTGGCAGGGGAGGCACTTTGTTGATTTCTGATGTTCAGTTGTAGAACTGTTTATCTGTTTTCACTATTGTATCTAAGCTATTTATTTTAACATACATTGGTTAAAGGACAAAACTGAAAAACGGAAGAAACAAGCCAAAAGAAAACAACTATTGGTCAAAAAGTACATGATATCACCATGTACCAGGAGTGAACTGTACTACACGGCCGAAAGTATGGGGACACCCCTTCAAATGAGTGGATTTGGCTATTTCAGTCACACACATTGCAAAAATGTGTATAAAATAGAGCACACAGCCATGCAATCTCCATAGGTAACACTGACAGTAGAATAGCCCGACTGAAGAGCTCAGTGACTTTCAATGTGGCACCGTCATAGGAGGCCACCATTCCAACAAGTCCGTTTGTCAAATTTCTGCCCTGCTAGAGCTGCCAAGTTCAACTATAAGTGCTAGAAACGTCTAGGAGCAACAATGGCTCAGCCGCAAAGTGGTAGGCCACAAAACCTCACAGATTGGGACAGCCGAGTGCTGAAGCAGTAGTGCATAAAAATCGTCTGTCCTCGGTTGCAACACTCACTACCTAGTTCCAAACTGCCTTTGGAAGCAAAGTCAGCACAATAACTTTTCATCAGGCGCTTCATGAAATGGGTATCAATGGCAGAGCAGCCACACACAAGCCTAAGATCGCAATGCCAAGCGTCGGCTGGAGTGGTGTAAAGCTCGCCGTCATTGGACTCTGGAGCAGTGGAAACATGTTCTCGCGAGTGATGAATCACACTTCACCATCTGGCAGTCTGACGGAAGAATCTGGGTTTGGTGGATGCCAAAAGAATGCTACCTTCCCCAATGCATAGTGCCAACTGTAAAGTTTGGTGGAGGAGGAATAATGGTTTGGGGCTGTTTTTCATGGTTCGGGCTTGGCTCCTTAGTTCCAGTGAAGGGAAATCTTACCGCTACACAATACAATAACATTCTAGACAATTCTGGGCTTCCAAATTTGTGGCAACAGTTTGGGAAAGGCTCTTTCCTGTTTCAGCATGACAAGGCCCCTGTGCACAAAGCGAGGTCCATAAATACATGGTTTGTTGAGATCGTTGTGGAAGAATTTAGCTGGCCTGCACAGAGCAGCTCAACCCCATCTAACACCTTTGGGATGAATTGGAACGCAGACTCCTAATCCCCAACATCAGTGCCTGACTTCACTAATGCTCTTGTGACTGAATGTAAGCAAGTCCCCTCAGCAATGAGTCCCCTCAGCAATGTTCCAACATCTTATGGAAAGCCTTCCCAGAAGAGCAGAGGCTGTTATAGCAGAAATAGGGGGACCAACTCCATATTAATGGCCATGATTTTGAAATGAGGCGTTCGATGAGCAGGTGCCCACATACTTGTCAATGAAGTGTGTATTTCCATGATTGTATTTTAACTAAAATACCTAATACACTATAAGAGACGTTATTTAATCGGACACAGACAGCTATAATTACTCCAACGACCCACTCGACACGTTACGAATAAACCAAATCTAATTGAGGAAGTCTGATCGCGGAATTCACTGGGAATTCCCCCACCCCAAACATTCACTTTCAGGTAGCAAAAACCAGTCCAAAGGTTAATATAGTGTAGACCTATCTTAATATTTTTCCTATATTGTAATGTTGTATTTCTATCTATTTTAACACCTTCAACAGAAAGAAAATCATAGGCACGACACTAACGTTACGGCCATACATTACAAGCACTTGCGTAAAATTGCCTTCTACAAATCAGGATATGATGCAATGATGTAGAATACAACTAATAAACTGCGAAATAAAGTATTGAGTTAACGTTCTGAAATAACAACGACTCCCAGTAACTAAAATTCCGTTTTCTCTTAAATTTAACGCCAGATTCATTGAAAAAAAAATACCCAAACACATCTGGAGAATGAGCCAACGCATCGCCATCATATCTCCACTGACTCATGATGACAGAGCCGGCGCGCTCGTACATCCATGTGCGCATGTTAATTTTGTCCATCCACACCAGACTTGATCAGGACACGCACGTGGAAAACGCCTGAAACATTCATGCCAATTTAGCTACCTAATTTACCCTGGGATATAAACATTGGGTTGTTAATATATCTGAAATGCATAAGATCCTCTACTCCGACAATTACTCTACAGATGAAACGGTAAACCTAGTACATTTCTAAGAATCTATTATTTTTGGACTTTATATGGCGGTTGGCAACCACCTTTAAGGTGCATTACCACCACCACCTGGCGGTGTGGACCTCAATCCATATATCAATCACCCATGTGGGTATATTGTGTGTACATTTATTTTGCAAAGAGCTGTGGTGAGCATGTCTCATGTCTGCAGATTCGCAATCGGTCATGTGGGTGGAGGGAGTGCACGCGCACTTCAGAATGTGACGCAGTCGGGGAAATCCCAGTTTAACTTCTCTTTCAGAAGTATATAAACTGCTACCCTCCTGTTCTAAATCGTCATCTTCTTTACTGTGTACTACAATTATGCTTTTTCAACTCGTCTGCATATTAGGTATGTTGTCATTTTATTTTTAATAATGAATTTGATATTCCAATGAGGCAGGCTCACCTGAAATAATGATTTACCTTGTGTTTGTCTAAAGCTGCCTCTGTGCAAGGTGGCCTCATACAGGATAGGCCTACAGAAGAGGTGAAGTCAGTTTGTGGAGAGGACTCAATTCTGAAATGTAAAGCAATATGTAAGCCTGGGGTCCAATACCGGGCGGTGAGGTGGTACAAGGTAAGCTTTCTATTATTGTGATAGCACAAACTGTGTTATGAACCATCTGACCAAATTCTGTACAAGTGCAATATATGCCAAAAACATACAGCACTGGTCCCAGACCAGCTGTTAAGGGCATATAGTAACCTCAAACCCTCTTCTCCCAGCTGGGTGAGGAGCCCTCTAATAAGGAGTCCGGTCTATTGATGAAGAGGCTATCATCACCTAAAAGCACCACCCAGTGGTACACAGGCCTGGAGCGTGAAGTGGAACTTTTGGCTGATGATTCTTTCGATATCTTCCTGCCCAATGTAACAGCTGTTGATAGCGGGAGGTACAAGTGTCTCCTGGCAGCACCTGTAGGAGAGCAGAACCAGGAGGGGCAGGTTCACCTCAGAGTGACAGGTACGTGTGTTCTACTCTCATTGTGTGCTTGTTTTGGTATATATACCTACTGTATACTGTATGTGAGTGTTTTAAATTGGACCCAGAGAGAGTTCATCTATGCTGCTAAATTATTTAAAAATGTTTCTAGTGATGCTCAAGGATTTGTGGATACTTGTTTTGCAGGTTGCCTTGAGTCCACAGACCAATCAGAAGAAAGGGATACCATTCTAGTTCTTTCCATTGTGGGGATTGTGGCGGCATTGCTGATATTCACCATCAGCTATGTGAGTTACTACACTGCCAGCTGTTCCTCTATTATTATTTTTAACAGATAAAAGAAACAAACATTTTATGGTTTTCATGTATTTCATTTTCTTTGAAATGTTACAGTTATTGACTCAATAATCCTCATTCTTACCATAGGTCATCCTAAGGAATATGTTATTGCAAAGGAGTAAGAAGTATCCACAAGAACCACTTCTAGATGCACCCCTTGAGAAGAAAGATTTAATGTTGATTTACACTCTGGGGCCAAACTGGTCGAGACAGGGTTCCATAAAACATGTCTGTGTGTGAGAGCCTGTTCTGCTAGTTTGGGCTCATTGTATACTTGAACGTTAAGAGGAAATGCAGAGAAAGACTAGGGCACGTTTGAAGCTGAGCAACGAGTCTATCATGCTGACCACACCGCTTGCGTTGTGCGCGTGGCAAAATAAATGTACACATACCTGTTATTCAGCAATTTCATCCAAACTGCTCGCGCGCATCAACAGGCGCCTGCGTAGCCAGGTGCTAAAATAGACGCTTTATGCACTGCAAGTCCAGCTTCTCCCATCTCCTCATTGGTTTTTCAGAGCATATACCCACATGGGTGATTGAAAGATGAACTGCGATCCACACTCACTCCAGCCCAGTTGGTGGCAGTAATGCACCTTAAAGTTGGTTGCCAAACGCAATATAAAGTCAGAAGAAGACTGATGGAGAGATTACTAGAAACAAACTAAGCTTACCCTTTTATCTCTGGATTAATTGTCAGAGTAGAGGACCTTGTGCATTTCAGGTAAACTAACAACCCAATACTTGTACTTTCCAGGAGAAGAGTTCACCTCTAGAGCAGATGGAGGCAGACAATCCTCTGGCTGGGACTATAGAACCAATATGTGTAGGCTTTTCAAAGTAATTAAACTTACTGATTGCTCGTCTGCAGCATCCACTCGCCTGTGATGCGCAGGCAGCAGGGCCTGCTGAAGGGACCCACGATCTAAGCCCCAAGATCTAACCTCAATAAGGAGCTTCAGGAAGGGGTGCAGGAATGGTCCACGATGAGGGGTCATTCTGGAGGGTTGCTCCATGGCAACGTGGGGGTTAATCCCATTTACATTTGAGTCAACCCAGGAATTGAAGTCGACATTGACTTTGAACTGGGAAATGACCAATGTGTAATTTTCCTCAAAGCAAAATGAAAGTGGGCTTTGGTGAAAAGTAATTGGCAGAAAATGAACTTGTATTGTTTTTTAAACATGATCAGCAATTCTGTGGATACATTGAAAATAAAGAAGCCTTGTAAATAATTTGGTAACTAACTGTATCTGATGTATGCTGTCTGAGGTGCTAAATGGCTTTTAACAAATCTCTACCTATTTCACAAGACACATTCTGTCATTTTTTATTTTAGTTATATACTGTACCTTGACTTTACAACATTGACAGGTGACGTAAATGACTAATGTGCCAATTTTGAGCCCGGATGATCACAATTATTGGGATGATCACAATTATCCTCAATTATATTTTTGGATAGCTGTTTTAATAGTTAAATACATAAATACCTCTTTGCTAATAATCCTTTGAGTGACAAACAATTGTGTGAGGTCTCTGTCATCGTCAAACACATTACAAAGTAACATCAAACAGCATAAAATGGAAGCCAGGTTAAGCCATATGATCTAAACAACATTGAACACGTGAATCTTTTACAAACATTAAATTCCATGTAGTTAAAAAACATTTAATACTATAGAATAACTCAAATGTATTGCATCACAGGACAGATTGGACATGAGGAGTGCATGGATATGGGTCATATACAATAACAGTGACCTTTTTCATGACAATTGTCTGATCATAGCACTCAATACATTATTGCACAATAATAATAATAATAAGCTTGATATCAACATATTCATGGAATCACTTGTCTCTAAGCTTATTGTCTGATCTAGGGGTAAGTGTAGCTTGTAACTTCAACAAGAAATGTATTTCTGTAACAATAACAAATTACAGAGTAGATAGTGGACACTATAAAAATACGTTGTTTTTTTGCCTCGTTGATTTTGACACTGGTCCGTCCCACAGGTACATTTCTCATTGGCACAAAATGATTAGGATTTCAGACCAGTAATTCTCCAATTGCCAGTTCATTTCATCACTTCCAAGCCCAAGATGAACTGATGAACCTTGAGCGCTTCTGTTATTGCTCGGCATCTCTAACATCTACTGTAGCTAACTGTTATATTAACATTGTTTTTACCACAAATATGGAAGAGAGAAAAGGCAATGTACAGTGTCATGACGTTGGCCTGGGGTTATGACAGTCATAAATACCTCTTCCCCCATTTTTCCTCTCTCTACCCTACTGATGTTACATTTGCAAAACCCTTGGTTAACGTAGAGATTCTGGGAACATCAGAAGGTGGGTGGGGGGGAAATTAACTATATTCTGGTAATCCGAACAATTGAACATATGCGGTGGTACTTAATGAATATGATGTCAGTTCGGTTGTCATCTGAGACATTCTCATCAATGATAAGATGACAAACTCTACAGTAGAAAGTCTACACAGAGTTATCGGATTCACATGGAATTGTTGTTCAATTTAAATGTTTGAATATTAAATTATTTGTGATGGGATGAAATGTGATTTTAGCTTCTAAAATGTGAGATTTGGGTTTTCATAAGATAGGGCTCTGCTCAATCAGTGGCCCGCCCCTGTGAAGGGACATGGGCTATAAAACTTTTCAAACACGCCCTCCTCTCCCTTCCTATATAAGCCCTTGACGACAATATAACCTCCTGTTCCGAGGACGACGGTGCGATGTCAGAATGGTTCAGATAATAACTACAGAACAAAGCCAACATCAGCGTGAGCTTTGGTTGCGAATGGTATGAACTTTGAACTCTTATTCACTACAGAAGTGATACTTCCTAGCCGTTGAGTTAGCAACAGCCGCTGCAAACAAGGGTTAGGAAGGAACTGACAGAGTATCCGGTCTACCACACAACGACGTTACTACAACGTATTCGATTTACAACACGGCCTTCCATCTACCACCAACCTACCGAAGCGCAGCTCAGAGTAAATATTTATTGCATTTTCCTTTTCCAAATGGGCGGTAATTTAGAATGCATAAGATACTGTATTTATGATAGCACAGCTTCTTGCTTCAATATATCCACATAATTTTCCTACTTCATGATGCCATCTATTTTGTGAATTACACCAGTCCCTCCTGCAGCAAAGCACCCCCACAACATGATGCTGTCACCCCCGTGCTTCACGGTTTAGTCTCCCCCTTTTCCCTCCAAACATAATGGTCATTATGGCCAAACAGTTCTATTTTGGTCTCATCAGACCAGAGGACATTTCTCCAAAAAGTTGGATCTGTCCTCATGTGCAGTTGCAACCCGTAGTCTGACTTTTTATGCTGGTTTTGGAGCAGTGGCTTCTTCCTTGCTGAGCGACCTTTCAGGTTATGTCGATATAGGACTCGTTTTACTGTAGATATAGACACTTTCGTACCTGTTTCCTCCAGAATCTTCACAAGGTCCTTTGCTGTTGTTCTGGAATTGATTTACACGTTTCGCACCAAAGTACATTCATCTCTAGGAGACAGAACGCATCTCCTTCCTGAGCGGTATGACGGCTGCGTGGTCCCATGGTGTTTATACTTGCGTACTATTGTTTGTACAGATGAACGTGGTACCTTCGGGCGTTTGGAAAATGCTCCCAAGGAGGAACCAGACTTTTTTTCTGAGGTCTTGGCTGATTTCTTATGGTTTTCCTATGATGTCAAGCAAAGAGGCACTGAGTTTGAAGGTAGGCCTTGAAATACATCCACAGGTACACCTCCAATTGACTCAAATGATGTCAATTAGCCTATCAGGAGCTCCTAAAGCTGTTTAAAGGCACAGTCAACTTAGTGTATGTAAACTTCTGACCCACTGGAATTGTGATACAGTAAATTTTAAGTGAAATAATCTGTCTGTAAACAATTGTTGGAAAAATTACTTATCTACGTTGTCATGCACAAAGTAGATGTCCTAACAGACTTGACAAAACTATAGTTTATTAACAAGAAATTTGTGGAGTGGTTGAAAAACGAGTTTTAATGACTCCAACCTAAACTAACCTTCTTACTTCAACTGTAAATTAGTACTTTGTGAATAATGGCCAGTCTTCTGTCCTAGGGCGCGAGAGGCAATCGTGGTGTGGGAGAGTAGGAGCTTGTCACGTTGTACAATGAAAGGAGACAAGCGCAGGAATATGACATCGTTTTTTTTTTTTTTTTTTTCACTACCCAAAATAGAGTACGTCATGAACATTACGGGGACAAAGCCCAAAACAAACACGTATTATATAACACAGGGCTGTAACCCAAACCAAAGAACGAAATATAAACCTCTAATAAATACACAGGATGAAATCCGTAATAACAAGTGCACACGTAAGCCGAGACAACAGAGCACAGATCCTCACAAGACCAACGGACATGGAACGATAATCAACCAGGACAATGGGGAATGGAGGGCACATATATACACTTACTAATCAGGAGGAATGGGAACCACGTGTGCGTAGAGACAAGGCAGTCCGGGGTTGGTTGTAATGTTGCTTGAGCGTTTCGTGTGGGTGGACAGACACCCAAGTGACATTGTTGACATTTAAACAAGGAAGGTAACAGATATGTTAGTAAAGTCCCCAAAAAGGTTTCAGTGTCATGTAAAACCACAGATGGTCATGCTGGTTTTAGTATTCTTTTTTTTAAAGAGAAAAACTTTCGGAGATGTTATAATGTAACCTCACACTGCTAAATTACCAGTCAATTTCTCACAGTTAATCACACACACACACACACACACACACACACACACACACACACACACACACACACACACACACACACACCAGTAAGTGAAAGTGGATGTGTATTGGTCATCTACTGTTTATGTTTGGGTCTTTCCTTTGTGACTGATGAGCTGTAATAAGCAGACCTATCATTGCCATGGCATCTTACTGACTTATCTAATGTGCTGATTGTTCCTTCCTCAGGGTGGGGTTGGAAGAACTGGTGTGATGGGAGAGAAAGGAGACACGGTAATCCTTTGACAATGCCGAGGCTACGTCACTCTCACATCTACTTCCTGTTTCCATTGATGTAGTGGGACTGTTTTTCTTCTTACCAAAAATGTTTCTGTTCCTCTTTCCAAACAGGGAAGTTTTGGAGCACGTGGTGACAAAGGACAGGTTTCTACAATCCATTTTGTAAAAGTATGAGTTTTTTCACCCCAACTCATTTTATGTCATGTAAAAACCACAATACTGACACTTTATGCTGTTCCTAGATGACAGCAGATACAACAGCATATACTGTAGTGTTGAGTTCCTGTTATATCATAATATCCTAAGAGAACTGTTTTAATCAAGTAGAAGTATTGATAATTCAATTATTTAATTAGGTAAAAGTATTGAGAATTAAATGATTTGATTAGGTACAAGTAGTGAGATTGAGTTTAAATCGTGACTTTTTGTGTTTAGTGACTGAACAGTGTCCCCCCTTTGTCTGTTTCTCTCCTTCCCCTCATCTCTTGTGGTCCTCTTGTGGTCCTTCTGTAGCACAGTTGGTAGAGCATGGCGCTTGTAACGCCAGGGTAGTGGGGTTCGATTCCCGGGACCACCCATACGTAGAATGTATGCACACATGACTGTAAGTTGCTTTGGATAAAAGCGTCTGCTAAATGGCATATATTATCTCTGAATGGCAGCAAGGGGAGAGAGGTACCATCAGCCCTGATGGCATTGTTGGACTAAATGGACCCCCTGGCATCCCAGGCTCCAGAGGAGAGCCAGGTCCAGGTGGTGACCTGGGCTTCAAAGGTGGCTCTGGACCTAAAGGAGTGCCAGGTGCCACTGTGCGTATCAGGAGCCAACTCCAGTCTGCCTGGAGGAAGGGTTTCCCCCTTATTTTACATTGACCCAAGAACATTTACAGAATGATTGATATATTGATTACTTTCTTGGTTGATTGATTGCCAGCTTTTTGACCTCAGGGCCCTGGGCTGACAGATGAGCAGGTATTGCAGCTGTGTAAAGGAGTGGTGACAGCCAGGAACACCCGGAACCAGGGGACCAGCTTTGCCCGGAACCAGGGGACCAACTGGAGAATCAGGCAAACCCGTGAGTCACACAGCCCCCAAACCAACCCCCATCTTCCATAGAAAGCCTTTATTCCAAACGATGATAAGTTCTGTTGACCTCTCTCTTTCTCAGGGTAAAGCGGGCAAAGCTGGAGTCAAAGGAGGCAGGGGCATCCAAGGGGACACAGGAGTGGATGGTCAGGAGGGGACAGAGGGTGAAAGAGGTATGTAAATCCAACCAATAGACATAGTTGTTCCAAACTTGATTCCAGGTAAACTAACCCTGATCACCAAGGCTCATTCAAGTGAAAATTAGTGGAGCACCTTTTTAGTGGCATAGCTTCAGAGTTGAATTAGTAGGCATGATCTCTGTTCTGCTCCACAGGAATAAAAGGTCCAATAGGAAAAGGAGGTGAGCCTGGTAAAAGACTGCCAGGACACGATGGGCATCAAGGCCTCAGAGGTAGGACACTGTTTCCACTGGTGTGAAACTCTCAGGTCTACCTCTAAATTGCTCGTCTTAGAATTGTTGGAAAGTATCTGTAAATCACTTCCAGATTCACTTGACATTGCTCCATTCCCAGACCAAACCTCAATGTGTACAGCATTGATCTTTTTGAATTTCATTCCTAATTCAATTGCTGTATCGACTAGTATTGAAATTGATCCGAGCACTGTTCCACGGCACTCACCAGTGTTGGAACGGTTTGGTGAAACATGCTGGACTCTGCACAGAGAGATGAAACCAACCCTGACTGCATTCCATCTGAGCAAGGCTCTCAATGAACTCTGTTTAGGCATAATTTATAACTTTTTTTTGCTAGGCAAAAACAATACATTGTGATTTTTTTATGCAAAAACAAGAAAATAGTCTTCCTCCAAGCAAAACTATAAGGGGCTTGAGAAACTGGCAGGAGTCTCTGGCTACAAGTCAAGTTGTTTTTGATATGATCAACAATGCTGTGTATACATTGAAAATAAAGTGAAGTAAATCATTTAGTAAAGTATCACAAGCACAAGCACTGTGTGTTCTGAAGTATCACGGTTTTAGATAAAATGGTCACAGAAAACGTTGATCAATAAATGTTTTTTTTTTTACGTTTTCATATTCAAAATAACACATTGAAATCCAAATACTGTATAATAAATAATCTGGCAATGATTTGTATGACAGCACAAAATGTCAATTAAATTAATGAACTATATTCATAAATAACTCACATGAACAGGATGTTCAACTCTTATCACCTCTTAATTGATATTTTTGCCGATCTTCATTGAGAATCATCCCAACACATTACAAGGCAGAAACATAGTATATCACACACATGTTCTTAACATTTGTACTTTTGTTGGCAATCAGAACCCTGATACAAAAGAGTCAATGTTTGGAGACAATTCTTTTTAATGCATCACATCACAGGACAGATTAGAAAATGAGCAGAGAATGAAAATGGGTGATTCTCTCAAAAGCATGCTAAACATGATGGTATATAACTATGCTATGAAAGTACACAAGAAAATAAACCTTATTAAAATGTTTAACGCTGCTCGTGTTCAAAAGGGCTCCTCTTAGTGTGTAAAATGATGGTTGTCAGTTCATATAAAAGTGTTTGGTTTTATGGACTGGAAGGAGGTAAGAAGAATTATTACCAAGTGTTAAACACTTGTACAGTACATCTCTGGTGAAATCAATCGAGTCACTCGTCTCTAAGCTTATTCTCTGATCTAGGGGTGAGTAGGTGTAGCTATATTTGTACCAATACAAAAGGTCCAAGGCAAAGTATTATTATTTTTTAAAAGGACACTACTTTAAAATATATATTCTTAAAATCGCAAAATATATTCCTTAATTTGATGGGACATAAACACACACAATTTGACATTGGTCCCAAGGCATAGTGAAGTACTGCCATTTTGTGACAACAAAATGGGCCATGGGAGAGATGATTGGCTTGTAACGGACAAGTTCACAGATTGTTTTTCTAGCTAATTGTACATTCATACTTCGTCATTTGTGCTTTTTTAGAATGAATAGGTAATAAATAGCTTAATAAATATATTTCATAAACAACACTGTCTACATGGCACAGCATGATGAGGCAGTGCAGATTATACTCTAGGTGGTCAGCAGCAAACATTTTCTGTTCTGTCAAAAAAAAAAAAAAAAAAAACACTATGGCTTTCTTTCTTCCCCTCTTAGGTGAAACTACATGATGTAAACGTCACCCATCATACAGGTACACTTGGTTTAGTTAGCAGAGTACTGAGACAAAAAGGTAGAAAAGTGCGTAGAAGGTAGCAATGAGACTAAAACATGCTATTAGAGTCTGGACATGGCGGAAGAAGTCATATTCATCCTTTAAAAAGCAAGGTCCTGAGTAGATAGATGTCTATAATACTATTTGCTTAACGTTGATGCTAGATGGTGTAGTGTGTCCCACCAACTACAAATGCCCAACTGTTCTTCATTGGCAGGATAAAGGATGTCATCTGGGTTCTTTGTTGGTTCTATATTGTTGGTCCCCAATGCGAGAGCCCCCTCAGACCACATCTACAGTACAAATTGTATGATCATAGGGACCCCAAGGATCAGGAATGTCCAAAGTCCTAAAATATAAACAGAAGACGGTTAAGTAATAAGTTATTTTGTTTAAAAATCTCTCATTGTAGTTAGAACATCAGGCATTTTCCTGTAACAGCGAAACTGGTTTTTGATAATAATAGAGCTCTGATATATATTATAATAAGTTAATGATTCTAAGCTTCAAAAGAAGTACATCGTCCTCCCACATGATATTGTCCACTTTATATTCCACTGTGTTTTGTATTGTTGTTAAGTAGTTCCAAACAGAGTCTGGTCTCGAGACCACATACCGATGTAGTATCTTAATTTGAGCCAGTTTGCAACAGTAAAATAATCCTGCAGCAACAGGAAATGTGAATTATTATGTGGATTATAATTAATGGACATTTTTTGTAAGGGTTGATAAATTCTTCATTAGGGCAAATCAAATCTGGAAATAACTAACTTTAGAATACTTTTTAAACCTTGAATACACACGTTTGAATGTCCTGCTGTGCAGGTACATTCTCAGCAACAAAGGAGTGATCAAATTAAGATCCTACATCTGTATTGAGAGTCTCGGTCTTGTCTCTGTGTCACATACATTTTTACTTAGTCTTGATTCTGAGTGAAAAATTCTTGATAAATAATTATATGCTCCCATTCGCCAGGCCAAATAACCACACTCCTTTCATGACACAATATGATATTGTCTATTGAAACCTGGGCTTTCTACTTTACTCATACCACTAATGTCCTTTACATTCATAGAAATGTATCCTCAAATATTGTCGCACTTGTCAGAAATTATTCACTGGTAGGGAAGAGTATGGGACATTGTTTGAAAGTTGCATGCTCACTATTAGTAAGGGGAAACTGAGGGAAGTTGTAACATATTTTGTCTTTTCATCTATTATAGACCTGTTTGGTTTGTGATCATTTGTAAAGTGGCTCTATTTGCCGTCAGCCCATATTTTCTCACCATTCTGAATGCCTAAAGAATACATATCAACACAGAAATACTGGACATTGAGCTTTTATTATGGTGGAGATTTGACACAATTAATGGTCTTGAATTGGACTCGCATTTTTCTGGTCTTGGTATCGGACCCCTAACCCCCCTCCTGGTCTCGGTCTTGACTTAGTCTCGCCTCACCTCTGGTCTTGGTCTTGACTCAGATTCGATTTGTCTTGGTTTTGAATTGTCTCGCTTTAGGTGGAATCAAACACAACACTGTTTTGGAATGGCACAGTTACTATTGCATCGTGTCCACCTGGCCGTGCTGCTGCTCCAGTTTCAACTGTTCTGCCCGCGGCTATGGAATCCTGACCTGTTCACCGGACGTGCTACCTGTCCCAGACCTGCTGTTTTCAACTCTCTAGAGACGGCAGGAGTGGTAGAGATACTCTTAATGATCAGCTATGGAAAGCCAACTGACATTTACTCCGAGGTGCTGACTTGCTGCACCCTCGACAACTACTGTGATTATTATTATTTGACCATGCTGGTCATTTATGAACATTTGAACATCTTGGCCATGTTCTGTTATAATCTCCACACAGCACACCTGGCCACCCCTCATAGCCTGGCTCCTCTAGATTTCTTCCTAGGTTTTGGCCTTTCTAGAGAGTTTTTCCTAGCCACCGTGCTTCTACACCTGCATTGCTTGCTGTTTGGGGTTTTAGGCTGGGTTTCTGTACAGCACTTTGAGATATCAGCTGATGTTGAAGGGCTATATAAATACATTTGATTTGTCAATGCAATTATGACATCATTTCACCTCCAAGGCAAAGCCCAGGCCTATAAAAGTGCAGGTCCAGCCACTCAGTGGGTATAACAATAAGAGGCCACTAAAGGGGCACCCAAGAGAAGATGACAGCGATGAGGTGGTAAGTCGTAAGGTGCGTACTGCGCGCCAGGCTGCCACCACGGCCGTGTCCAAACAGAGTCTCATGCCTACGGACTGGACATTCCAAATTACCATGGCAATTATGCATCATAATACTAGTATTAATGCAACCAGCAATCTGCGGTATCCAAGGTACAGTATCCTATCAACTGCGCCGGAGCACTTATAGTCTATGGAAGGCCTGTGTGGAAAATCTTCAACAGCATCTTATGACCTGTAGTCCTGTTTTTCCCAACTCTTAAACTAAGGCTCAAATCCTTTGAAATAATGGAGATCAAATAAAGCAAGGTACATCATTACGCATCAAAATTCATTTTCTATTGTAGGCTACTGTTTAAACAGATATGGATAACATGGTTTAAGCCTGACGAAACATGTGCCAGGGAATATCGCACATCTCACTGACTTCTGTAACGGTCCAGAAAGCAAGTGCCTACAAAAACAGTAGCCTCCAACAAGTTGCTCTGGAGTTGAGAAGGTTGATAGGCTATTTGTTTTGCAGGAGGGGGAATTGCATTAAATCAATATACTAATTTGCAATGATTTACCACCCTTAAGGGCAGGGTGCTGCTAGTATGTATTTTTTGATAACAGTGCCACTTATTTGTGCAATCAAAATGTAATCCATTATATAAAAAAATACTTTACCATAATGTGCGATATGTTTGTTTGCAGTGTTAGTGGTTGTCATAGAGACAGCTGGTCTGCTTATCACTGATGGAGCAAAAAGAGTGACATGAGCAATATGATGACAACAACGCTTTATATGAACATCAAATGGTATGTTGTGTTATACACCAATAACATCAGGAGCAACCATACCTGAGAAGTGCAGCCTGGTCTCTTCATATACCCCATCCTGTGAAAGAGAAAGGTGGAAATATTTAGAAATGTTTAGTAGGTTGGCAGTAACAGAGAAGAGGAAGGTGAATTGTATGAGTTGACCTACCTTGGTGGTGCAACCAGTAGTTAATATGACGTCGGCACAGTCACTGAGGAGGACTTTGCCAGAGAACACGTCCTTACATGGAAAACTGCATTCACCTTTGCCATTTTTGTAGTAGGCAATGGGCTGTAGCGAAGAAAATTATAATTCACGTCATGTCTCAATTGAAATGGCCCCTGCCCCTCTGCATACTGTTGATGATACTATCAATGGTGATATGTAAAAAATTAAATAGTGCTAATAAAAATGTCTGACTTCACATTGTATCTACTCGTCACAACCACATTTACAGTACCAGTCAAAAGTTTGGACACACCTACTCATTCAAGGGTTTTTATTTCTACTATTTTCTACATTGTAGAATAATAGTGAAGACATTAAAACTATGAAATTAACACATATGGAATCATGTAGTAACCAAAAAAAAAGTGTTAAACACTTTATATTTGAGATTCTTCAAAGTGCCACCCTTTGCCTCGACAGCTTTACACAGTCATGGCACTCTCAACAAGCTTCACGAGATAGTCACCTGGAATGCATTTCAATTACCAGGTGTGGCTGGTTAAAAGTTCATTTGTGGAATTTCTTTCCTTCTTAATGCATTTAAGCCAATCATCTGTGTTGTGACAAGGTAGGGGTGGTATACAGAAGATAAATACCAAGTCCATATTATGGCAATAACAGCTTAAATAAGCAAAGAGAAACAACAGTTAATCATTACTTTAAGACATGCTGGTCAGTCAATTTTGGAAAATTTCAAGTTTCGTCATGTGCAGTCGCAAAAACCATGTCTTATTTATCAAATATCTAATTAACTAGGAAGTCGGGGGCACCAAGGGGGGGGAAAAAAATAAAAAAATAAAATCTCTCTCGTATTCTGTCGGTATCGATAGTCTTAAGAGTTTAACCACGTGGGATGGTTAAAAGATTCAGCAGTCTGGTCTCAAACTTTGGCCCTCTCGTTATTGAGGTAAGCTGGTCTGCAACCTTTGTCCTCTCGTGATTGAGAGAAACATGGTCTGTTGAGAAATTCTCACGGTGGGGGTTTTATTCAGAAGATCATAAAAAGGCTGTCTCATGACACCAGGTCCCAACTGTGTTCGTGGGGACATGCCAGTGACTTAAGTGAAACTTTACACAGAAATACAATTCTCTCACATTACATCATTACATAGCATCCCATTATTTCACAAATAGTTAAATCTTTCCTGATTCATCCTGTACAACAATTAGATGTAAGCCTCATAGCTGAGGCTATTGTATAGACAGCGTTATGGTAATGTGGCTGTATTGTCTCCCATGAGTTTCACAAAATTGTACCAAACAGGCCAGTTCGTAGCTGGATTCTTCACTGATCTTTTATACCTTCTCCAGAACATAAATGTTGTTCGGACCTCAAGTTCTGTGAGGTGGAAGAAATTCATTACATTTACATTTAAGTCATTTAGCAGACGCTCTTATCCAGAGCGACTTTGTTCTCTCTATATACTGTGGCCATGAGGAGATAATCTCCTCCAGGAATTTACGACCTCTCTGACCACAGCAGCCTGGGTGTAGGAGACAGGGGGTAGGGGGATGGTGGATAGAAAAGGGCTGGTGCAGAGGGAGGGGGAGGGGGGGGTAGTGCTCGCCATACCCAAAGAGGGAAACGTCATGACAGCTATGATGAAACTGGCTCTCATGAGGACTGCCACAGGAAAGGAAGACCCAGAGTTACCTCTGCTGCAGAGGATAAGTTCATTAGAGTTAACTGCACCTCAGATTGCAGCCCAAATAAATACTTCAGAGTTCAAGTCACAGACATCTCAACATCAACTGTTCAGAGGAGACCGCATGAATCAGGCCTTCATGGTTGAATTGCTGCAAAGAAACCACTACTAAAGGACACCAATAAGAAGAAGAGACTTGCTTGGGCCAAGAAATACGAGCAATGGACATTAGACCGGTGGAAATTTGTCCTTGGTCTGAGGAGTCCAATTTTTTTATTTTTGGTTCCAACCGCCATGTCCTTGTGAGATGCAGAGTAGGTGAACGGATTATCTCTGCAGGTGTGGTTCCCACAGTGAAGCATGGGGAGGTGGTGTGATGGTGCTTTGCTGGTGACAGTGATTTATTTAGAATTCATGGCACACTTAACCAGCATGGCTACCACAGCATCCTGCAGTGATACACCATCACATCTGGTTTGCACTTAGTGGGACTATCATTTGTTTTTCAACAGGACAATGACCCAACACACCTTCAGGCTGTGTAAGGGTTATTTGACCAAGGAGGAGAGTGGTGGAGTGCTGAATCAGATGATCTGGCCTCCACGATCACCTGACCTCAACCTAATTGAGAATGCTTTGAATGAGTTGGACCCCAGAGTGAAGGAAAAGCAGCCAACAAGTGCTCAGCATATGTGGGAAGTCCTTCAATACTGTTGGAAAAGCATTCCAGGTGAAGCTGGTTGAGAGAATGCCAAGAGTGTGCAAAGCTGTCAAGGAAAAGGATGGCTAATTGAAGAATCTAAAATATATTTTGACACTTTTTTTACTACATGATTGCATTTGTGTTATTTCATAGTTTTTATGTCTTTACTATTATTCAACAATGTAGAAAATAGTCCAAATAAAACCCTTGTGAGTAGGTGTCCAAACTTTTGACTGGTGCTGTATAATAGATGACCTTTTTGACAATGGTCCAGCTCTGATCACATTGGGGATCCACTGCTCCAAATGGTGCTTCAAGTGTGTTTGTACCCTCTTGACATGTGTAGGCAATTTTCTTCTCCACTACAGGGGCTGTGAACACGGCAACTGAAAAGTGAATAAATAAAGACATGCGTGAGATTGGGAATCCACTTTACGCCAAGAAAAGGATGTCAACCTAGATCCACTGTATTATGCAGCATACTAGGCAAAGTGTCAGTTTTAAATGGTCCAGTGCAGTGAAAAACATGATTCACCTGTGTTTTATATGCATTTCCATACTATGAGGTTAGAATAATACTGTGAAATTGTGAAAATAATGATAATGCCCTTTTAATGTTTGAAAATACGGACTGAAATTGGTGGGATGGCGTTTTGGCCTGGCTGGTGACATCTAGGCAGTACATTAATGACTAGACCATTAAGAAAGAGTTCCAAACCTCTCTGCCAATAACAGCTAGTTTTCCACTCCCCACTCAGACCACTCCCAGAAATGGCTCTTTGCTAAGAAACTATTTTTGTTTATTTTGGGCCCTTTTAAAATGGAAAATAAATCACAGTACCCAGAAATGTTACCTAGAAAATATTCGAGTTAAAAACAGCTGTATTGGACATTCAGAGATGGTCACTATAGTGTGAGGACCTTTCCTGAGACCTTAAAACATATGTTTGCTCCCCCAAGCTAAGCCATAAGTTTTAGAGAGCCAACTTAGTCATGTGAAAACAACCTAGGCTCAAATACCAGTTGCATATCAGCACACGGTTACACACGGCAAAGTGACATTTTTCCAATGAAATTCACGCAAGTGGGGAAAAGTGGGGTATGGAAGCAATCTTTCCCCATTTAAAGCTGCCATGCCTGATTTCAAGCAATAACTGGATTATAGCTCCCATCCAAATGTTGTGTATTATACATACTCCTTGGTCAGTTAATTAGGTACACCACCCGGTTCGCTTCTACAGACAGCACGTGGCTGTATAAAGCAGGCAGACAGGCATTCAGTTACTGTTTGATTGAATGTTAAAATGGGCAAAACAATTGACCTAAGCGCTGAGGAGTTAAAAAAATAATGCATAATTGTTTTGTTTTTGCTCAATCTGATTGGGTGGGCCTGGCAGGGCCTGGCTCCTCAGTGGGTGGGCCTGTGTCCACCCAGGCCCAACCACGCCTGTACTGATGTGAGGAATGATTTCCTGGCCCACATTAGGTTCCTTGATAACAATTGAGAAACAATTGAACACCATGCCCTGAATAATTCAGGCTGTTCTGGAGTCGAAGAGGGGTCTGACCCGGTTCTAGATGGGTGTACTAATAAGCTGGTCACTGAGTGTACACAGTATTCATGTCATTGTCATCAGTCAACTCTACTACACTCAAATGTTACTTCCACCATTGAATTCTAGCAATGGCTAACTATCCTACCATTTAGCTTAGATGAATTCTGACCGTTTTAAGGAAGTGACTATTTTGAGGAAGTCGCTTTGTTGATGCTACGGTGCCTTAGGAAGGACAAACAGTACCACCAGGGTATGATATGCAAACATAACACACCCACATCAAACCACACCTCAAAGACTACTCTTGTATGGCTTTAGTCATGGCAGCTAGCATTTCATAATGAGCCATCTTCAAAACGAAGCCAATTCAGGTAGTACAGTCGCCATTTAATGAGTCTTGGAATGCTAATTGCATACCCTGCACATTAACATTTTAGTTTTTTTTAAGGGTTATGCAGTTGGTTGATAACGATATCGCCAACATATGTTGTATTGGACATTTCAAACAACATTCACAGTTAATGAGAAAACAGTCATGTGTTTAATTTAAAGATGCAATATGCCGAAATCGCTCCACCATTTCCTGGTTGCTAAAATTCTAATAGTTCACCTAATTTTTGTTAATGTGACAAAACAAGCAGCCATTGTGTAGAAAATATTTTTAACATCTAAACCGCTGTGAAATATCAAATCACGTTTTATTTGTCACATCTGCTGAATACAACTGCTGTAACCCCAAGGTAGACCTTACAGTGAAATGCTTACAAGCCCTTAAGCAACAATGCAGAGTAAAACATAAATAAAGGAAGAGAATTATCTAAATCAAATCAAGGAAAACTAGTCTGTATCCCAGTAGGGGCATGGCCACTGTGAAATGCCATTCCATTAGGAACCATAGGCCTAGTTATTGAAATTAGGAGTATCTCCATTTAACGTTGCCATTTTTTTTTAAACCATCACACGGAGAGGAAGTGGTTAATAGCTGATAATCCTATGTGATGTTTTTGCTTAAATTGATATTTGTATCAGTGAATATCTCTAACTGTAACCAAACATATCCAAAAATTGGGACATGACACCCACTTTGCACTGCTTGACAAGACACACACCAACCATGTCTGTTGACATCTTGTAATTAAACAAATTTGAAAAATTAGGCATTTTTTTGTACTTCCAAAAAAGGTCGAAATAAAAAGTTCGATGCAACCGAAAAAAATGCCTCTTCGGCACCTCATGTATTTTTCGGATGCTTATACCTTGTTATGGAGGTGCCGAATTGGCATTTTTTCTGTTGCTTGTGTTATTGGATGTTTACATACCGGCCGTGTCTGCAGCCTTCTGTAGGCCTAAATGACAATAGTTGCTAATCGAAACTCCATATTTCTTGAGTAACGATTGTATTTTTACATTAAACTTGAAAGGCTGGTGAATGCGAAGTTGAATGGCTGCTTCCTGTGTATAAAGGAGAGTTGCCATATAAACAATGTCATTCTGGTTCAGGGGATTCCTGGCTCTGGCTTGGGGATTCCCTATAATATTTTATGACGCTCAATCAGCCAGGGGAGTTTAGGGGATTTTCAGGCAATAGCCAACCGTGAATTTATCTTTCAGTTTGCAAAAATGAGTTATATCTTTATATGTAGGCTATTATGTATTTTTTCTAATCTAATTTTAACGCCTTCTCTTCTACACTACAGATTAACCCGTTTAACGCCAGCAGGCAGATAAATAATAAAAGCGTTACACAGGGAAGCTGGCCCATGCTGACTAATGCTTCCCACAGTTGTCAAATTGGCTAGATGTCCTTTGGGTGGTCGACCATTCTACAAACACATGGGAAATTGTTGAGCGTGAAAAACTCAGCAGCGTTGCTGTTCTTGACAAAAACCGGTGCACCTAGCACCTACTACCATACGCCGTTCAGAGGCACTTAGTCTTGGCCATTCACCCTCTAAAAGGCACTCAATTGTCTCAAGGCTTAAAAAACGTATTTGATCAGTCACCTCCCCTTCATCTACACTGATTGAAGAGGATTTAACAAGTGGAATCATAGCTTTCACCTGGTCAGTCTGTCATGTAAAGAGCAGGTGTTCATAATGTTTGTTACACTCGGTGTACATTTTACGTTTGCTTAAGTTGAACAATGTATGAGAATCATAGCCTACCCAAACACATCAGGAGAGTGCCGCGACGTATCAGCATGGTGGTCAATATAACCAATTGCAGTCGAGCCTGTGAAGAGAGTACACGCGCAACTGAGAGGCTCAGCGCTTATTCCAAATTATATACACAAGTACTGTGACGTAGCACCTTCAATTTAGCGAAATGTCGGTGATCCGTTGAGTACGAAAGAACGGCATGATTATGGTGAACCAGAGGGAGATTGTATGGGGCTACGAGTTTTGCGATTTCAAATGGTCACATCCAGGCCACACCCACGAAACGAACGGAACTCAAGGCGGCACTCGGTATGGGAAATCCCCAGCCTTATAGTTTCACTTTTATTTGGCTTTATATAAACTGCCACTCTTCTGTTCTCGATCATCATCTTCATTGCTGTAGTTCTACAAGTATGTTTTTTCAACTCGTCTGGATTCTAGGTATGTTGTCATTTATTCTTTTAAACGAGTTTGATATTAGTCCAGCTGGGCAGGCTCACTTGAAATTATAATTTATTTTGTGTTTTTCTATAGCTGCCTCCTTGCAATGTGGGCTCACACAGGATAGGCCTACCCATGAAGTGAAGTCAATTTGTGGAGAGGACTCAATTCTGAAATGTAAAGCAATATGTAAGCCTGGGGTCCAATACCGGGCGGTGAGGTGGTACAAGGTAAGCTTTCTATTATTGTGATAGCACAAACTGTGTTATGAACCATCTGACCAAATTCTGTACAAGTGCAATATATGCCAAAAACATACAGCACTGGTCCCAGACCAGCTGTTAAGGGCATATAGTAACCTCAAACCCTCTTCTCCCAGCTGGGTGAGGAGCCCTCTAATAAGGAGTCCGGTCTATTGATGAAGAGGCTATCATCACCTAAAAGCACCACCCAATGGTACACAGGCCTGGAGCGTGAAGTGGAACTTTTGGCTGATGATTCTTTCGATATCTTCCTGCCCAATGTAACAGCTGTTGATAGCGGGAGGTACAAGTGTCTCCTGGCAGCACCTGTAGGAGAGCAGAACCAGGAGGGGCAGGTTCACCTCAGAGTGACAGGTACGTGTGTTCTACTCTCATTGTGTGCTTGTTTTGGTATATATACCTACTGTATACTGTATGTGAGTGTTTTAAATTGGACCCAGAGAGAGTTCATCTATGCTGCTAAATTCTTTAAAAATGTTTCTAGTGATGCTCAAGGATTTGTGGATACTTGTTTTGCAGGTTGCCTTGAGTCCACAGACCAATCAGAAGAAAGGGATACCATTCTAGTTCTTTCCATTGTGGGGATTGTGGCGGCATTGCTGATATTCACCATCAGCTATGTGAGTTACTACACTGCCAGCTGTTCCTCTATTATTATTTTTAACAGATAAAAGAAACAAACATTTTATGGTTTTCATGTATTTCATTTTCTTTGAAATGTTACAGTTATTGACTCAATAATCCTCATTCTTACCATAGGTCATCCTAAGGAATATGTTATTGCAAAGGAGTAAGAAGTATCCACAAGAACCACTTCTAGATGCACCCCTTGAGAAGAAAGATTTAATGTTGATTTACACTCTGGGGCCAAACTGGTCGAGACAGGGTTCCATAAAACATGTCTGTGTGTGAGAGCCTGTTCTGCTAGTTTGGGCTCATTGTATACTTGAACGTAAAGAGGAAATGCAGAGAAAGACTTGGGCATGTTTGAAGCTGTGCAAGGAGCCTAAGAGTTATGTCTACTTTCCAGGAGAATAATTCATCTTTAGAGCAGATGGAGGCAGACAACCCTCTGGCCGGTCCTGTAGAACTAAGATGTTTAGGCTTTTCAAAGAAATGAAGCAGAAACAGTAACCTACACCCTTTCACTCATGCAGCCAAACAGCAATACAGCCAGGCTAGAGCAGCAGTTCTCCAGTAACGAGTGCCTGTCTGCAGCATTCATGTGCCTGTGATGCGCAAGGAGCAGGGCCTTGTGAGGGGACCCCATGATCTAAGTCCCAAGATCTAACCCCATCAAGGAACTTCAGGAAAGGGAGAAGGAATAATTCATGATAAGGGGTCATTCTGCAGGGTCGCTCTATGGCAATGTTGGGGTTAATTCCATTTGCATTTCAGTCAATTGAAGTTGACATTGATGTTGAACTGGAAAATTACCAATGTGTACTACATGGCATTTCATGCCTAATTAAATTCCTGTATTGACTGGTAATGAATTGGAATTGATCTGAGCACTGTTTTATTGGGCTCCCGTGTTGGAAGGATTTGGTGGGACACGCTGGACTCTGCACAGAGAGATGAAACCAACCAATATGGCATTCCATATGAGCCAAGCAATTCTCTCAATGAACTCTAATGTTCAGGCATTATTGACAAGTTTTTGTTATTTTGTGAGGCCAAAACAGTATTTTATTCATCTTGTATACAGAACCCAAAAATATTATTTTCCTCCAAGCATTATGAAAGTGGGCTTTGGTGAATATTTGGTTTTTGAACATGATCAGCAATTGTGTGGATACAATGAAAATAATGAAGTCGTAAATCATTTTGTAACGTACTGTTTCTGATGTACATGTGCTATGGTTCTTAGATAAATGTTCTTTAACTTTTTCTTAAGACGAGTCCTCACTTGTTTAGTCACCACAGTAGTGATGTAGCACAAGTTGATTGTTACTCAGAACAGTTCATGTTATTAAGATAAATGATTTACCCTACCATTTTACAGAGGCTTACAAACTAGATACATAACTATTTTTCTGCATAGTATACTGTTTGAGGTGCTAAATGTCTGGCAAAAAAATCTCTATCTATTTCACACAACACATTCTGTAATATTTTACACTAGTTTAAAAATATATATATTTCACCTTTATTTAACCAGGTAGGCTAGTTGAGAACAAGTTCTCATTTGCAATTAGGACCTGGCCAAGATAAAGCAAAGCAGTTCGACACAACAACACAAAGTTACACATGGTACATATACTGTACCTTGATATTAGTAATTTCCATCACCTGTCAATGTTGTAATGTGCACATTTTAAAGGGATGATAACAATTATCCTCAAGGGTTAACACAAAGTGTTTTTTTGGATTGCTGTTATTGTTAAATACATACATATCACTAATCTTTTGAGTGACAACAATTCTGTGAAGTCTCTGTCATTGTGATCGATAATCACATTACCCCAAACAAGTTACAAAGTAATAACATCATACAGCATCAAATGGAATCCAGGTTACATTCGATCTAAACCAGTGGTGGAAAAAGTACCCAATTGTCATACTTGAGTAAAAGTATAGATACCATAATAGAAAATGATAAAATAATGTATATGTTGAAAGATATTGATAAAATAATTCCACTCTGAAACCTTCTAACTGTATGAAATTGATTAGAATCATAAAATTATAATCTGATGATATGTGTAGTTTTAGTCAGAATTAGGTTATATATAATATAATAATAATATAATAATATATAATATAATAATAATAATAATAATATAATAATAATATATAATAATATATGCCATTTAGCAGATGCTTTTATCCAAAGTGACTTACAGTCATGTGTGCATACATTCTACGTATGGGTGGTCCTGGGAATCGAACCCACTACCCTGGCGTTACAAGCGCCATGCTCTACCAACTGAGCTACAGAAGGACCAACAGGTTAAACAATGTATCTGTATAGTGGAAAAACACAAAGTATGTGCGTAGGATACCTACTGTTTGTGTGGAATTATGTGCCCAAGACTAAAATGGATGTCTTTGTATAATGGACTTTAGAACGTTGTTTTGAATAAACTGTACTATCTTTTTGCCAAAGCTGAGTCTTTGACTAATTATTATTAAACCCGTGGTTTTACAGATCTCAGGGCCAGAGCTATTGATTGTCAGTTATTATCATTTGGATTGAAAATTCTCCTGACAGAAAATTACTCACGTAAAAGTGAAAGTCACCCAGTAAAATACTACTTTAGAAAAATTCTAAAAGTATTTGGTTTTAAATATACTTAAGTATCAAAAGTAAATGTAATTGCTAAAATATACTTAAGTATCAAAAATAGAAGTATAAATCATTTCAAATTCCTTATATTGAGCAAAGCACACCGTACCATTTTCTTGTTTTTAAAAATCACGGATAGCCAGAGGCGCACTCCAACACTCAGACATTATTTACAAAAGATACATTTGTGTTTAGTGAGTTTGCCAGACCATAGTTACTAGGGATGACCACGTGTTCTCTTGATAAGTGCGTGAATTTCATAATTTTCCTGTCCTGCTAAGCATTCAAAATGTAACGAGTACTTTGTGATCGGGGAAAATGTCAGGGAAAATGTATGGAGTAGAAAGCACAATACTTTCTTTAAAGTATTTTTACTCAAGGCCGACAACACAGGAAAAAATTGTGATTTTGCTTTCTTCTGTACATTTTCAGATATTTGGATATTTTGCAACTGTAACTTCCATACTTTCACAACATGTACAAATATATACATACTTTATTTGTATAATTTTATCCCAACTCCGTCAACTACACCTACCATAAATGTCGTTCTTGATAGCATGTTTCATGAAGAACTTCAACCGCTATTTTTAAAACTTTCCATGTTGAATCATGCATTTGATATGAGGTTGGTTCTTCTAGCCCATGAACTTGGACTTGGTTATGCAGCTCTAAATAAAATAAGCGTTCAGCTCATATCAGAGACATGACAGAATGACAGGTAAATAAAAAGGGGGAGTTGCCCAATATTGTCAGGTGACTTGCTGTGTATAAATAATATGTATTTCCTTGCTCCAGCAAATGTATTCAAAGTTAATAAAACAGAGTGATAGGATAACTATATAATGAGACTGTAATATAGGCCTACAGTGTCATAGGGCTGTAACCTGATGTGATTAGTGAGAAATTAGCTTTACATAAAGTAAATACATGCTGATACGCAAATATTTACATAGGATAACATGTTGATATTTACATAGGATAACATGTTGATATTTACATAGGATAACATGCTGATATTTACATAGGATAACATGCTGATATTTACATAGGATAACATGCTGATATTTACATAGGATAACATGCTGATATTTACATAGGATAACATGCTGATATTTACATAGGATAACATGCTGATATTTACATAGGATAACATGCTGATATTTACATAGGATAACATGCTGATATTTACATAGGATAACATGCTGATATTTACATAGGATAACATGTTGATATTTACATAGGATAACATGTTGATATTTACATAGGATAACATGCTGATATTTACATAGGATAACATGCTGATATTTACATAGGATAACATGTTGATATTTACATAGGATAACATGTTGATATTTACATAGGATAACATGTTGATATTTACATAGGATAACATGTTGATATTTAGTCATGCAGTTATGACTGTAATGTCGACAGACATAATAAGTCATTTTCCCCCCACTTTAGTTTCAGAAATTCAGAGGGCTACAGTCAATGGAGAGTGCTGCAAAGATAATTAGAAGAGCATATGCAGATATAGACCCAGACATAGCAGAGTTGCAGAAGGAGGATGAGGATGCCATCATAGACATTCATGTATCCTTCGATGGCACTTGGCACAAGAGAGGATTTACTTCCAACCAAAGGGATAGGTGTGTGCATTGGTGCTGGTACCAGCACAGAGCCATAGAAAAAGGAGAAGATCCACCCTGTCACAAAAACCTTGGAGGGCATACATTTTTTAATAGAGGCTGCACAGAAAATGGATGAACAAATTGTGGCTTGACAGCACTTTGGTGACACTGGAAGCAATCAGCAAGGAGTTGTGAGAGCGGATGCTGCTTCAATGGGAGTGTGCCAAGTGTAGGCGCAGGTCACATGACACAGTCAAGAAAGTACAGCGGCACCAGCAACAACTCAAAGAGGGCCTTAGATATGGGGCAGGCATATCTGATAAATGTTCTGCACATTTCAACAGCCATACAAAAGCCTTGTATGTGAGAAACTGAGCAAAGTGATATGAGAATTTGCCCAAAACTGCATATTTGCCCAACATACCAGTATTCAAAGGATATGCTCTATTGCTTGAAACATAAAAGGTCTATTTTGTTTATTTTTAATTAATGTGACAAATTATTATATTTATGGAAAGTACATTTTAATTCCATTGGCCTATCTGTATCGGCCATTTTCTCAAAATGACATGTTCCCGGTGCGCCAATTCCTTTTTCTCAGTCTTCAAAGGACGTACATTCACATTATTCCACACACAGGTTCTTAGGTCTTATAGTCAGACTTTGAGGTTTTTTAAAATATCTTGTGTCGTTTTAATCTTGTGTAATTTTGTTTAAATATATGTAAAATATTCACCCGTCATACATGCAAAGTGTTTAAAGAATTCCACGATGAACTGATCCATAAGTCTGACCATTGAATGTCTTATCACAATAATAAAAAAACACATTCTACCTTGAAGCAATGTGTTAAAAAAAACAGATTCTCGTAATATTCAAATTAGTGCATATTTAAGGACGGTTTGCCACATTTGCATATTTTCTTTTAAAATAATTAGAACTTGTAATACAATAATATCTTGGATTTATGTATACTTTCAACTGGTAAAGTTTCAGTCTGATGAGACTAGACTTTAAAAAATGCCTATTCACCTGTGGTGCCTGGCCTAAAGTACTTTACACCACTGATCTAAACATTGAAAATCCTTTACAAAATTCCATGTAGCTAAAAAAAATGTAATACTATAGAATTTAATTTTTTTTCTTTTTTTATTGCATCACCATATCACAGGACAGGTTTGACATGAGGAGTGCATGGATATGGGTCATATAAAATAACAGTGACATTTTTTCATGACACCCGTGTGATCATAGCACACAAACACATTATTTCACAATAATAATAATAATCTTAACAGAATTAAATCATATCAAATGTTATTGGTCACATACACATGGTTAGCAGTTGTTAATACAAATGCATACAAATGCAAAGCAACAGACCTAAAAAAGGAAATAGAGCTTATTTGCAGCTCATGTAATACTAGTGTATCAAATTCAGTTTGACAGTTAATATAAGAAGAATTAGAATAACAGATGTTTGGTAAGTGTCCATGAAATGTGATATCAACCAATAATAAAATGCTTTTAACATTTTTATCCTTGCTAATTTTGACCCTGGTCCCACAGCACCTTTCTCATGCCACAACAGCATTAGGATTTCAGACCAGTCTCCAATTCTCCAACTCTCCAATTGCCAGCTCATTTCATCACTTCCAAGCCCAAGATGAACGATTAACCTTATGCACTTTCTGTTACCGCATCTCTAAAATCGATAGGCATGAATACTTTAGGCACTGTCGACTTATTCCACATTTAGTTGTGACAGCCTGATTTTTTTCTCTCACCCATCTACACACAATACCCCACAGTGACAAATGTAAAACCTGTTTTTAGAATAAATAAATTAAATACAGATATATCTAATTTACATAAGTATATGTTAGCTTCACCTCTGGCAGCGATTTCAGGGTAAGTCTCTTAAGAGCTTTGCACGCCTGGATTGTACAATATTTGCACATTATTCTTTTAAAAATTCTTCAAGCTCTGTCAAGTTGGTTGTTGATCATAGCTAGACAGCCATTTTCAAGTCTTGCCATAGACACTGGTCCCACAGGTTGAGTACCTTACTCAACCTGAGTCGCCAATTGCTGGTTCATTTCATCACTTCCAAGCCCAAGGTGAACTGATGAACATTGAGTGCTTTCTGTTACTGCTTGGCATCGCTACCATCTTACTGTAGCTAACTGTCATATTAACAGTTTTCACAAATATGTAAGAGAGAAATGGCAATGTACAGTGTAACAATTACTGTACTGTTGGCATACCTAGAAATACCATACTTTCCTCATTTTACACGTATACATCTGTCAGCAATAAATAGATTGGAAATACTTGTTACTACATTAATACTACAACACTAGCTATATGTCCCAGCATTGTGATGCAGAGCCGTTTCAAATGTTAGCAGCAAGAACACATTTTCACCAAAAAAGATCTAATGGCTTTTCTCCTTCCCGTCTTAGGTGAAAAGACTGCCAACGTCTCCTGCATCACTGGTAAACAAGTTTAGGGGGTTATTCGAGCATTGGAATTAAAAGAGAATGCAGGAAAGTGCACAACATTGAGTGCTTCACAGAACTACATAATTTTAATTAGTCTGCAAAGAAACTAAAAACCTACATGGTCGAAAAGCTCATTTTCTTTCCCTTTTGAGAGGTAGAGCAGCAGTCCTGAAAGGATTACCTGTCAATAATCCTACTGGCTAAATTGTAAGATAATGCCTGATTCAGGATTCTTCATTGGCAGGATAGATGTCATCTTGGTCCTTTGGGGGGATTACAACACCATGGATGAAGCCTCCTCACCTTCATTTGGACGAGATCTGCAGTAACGGCTGATGATCACGCTGATCACAATAACCAGAGGTGACAGGACCGAGAATATAATTAATCCTGAAATATAAACAGAGCATAACATTTGTCAATAAATTAATGGGAAATGGAACTGGAGATGCTTCAAGAGAGGAAGTTCACCCGCAAATAAGGTAACATTGCGATTTGAGCATAGTGTATGAAAAGCACTTAAGATATTATTATTATTATGACAGTACAACGTTTTTCCAAAAAGGCTTCTTGTATGGTATTTAAAAACATCTAATTTTAATATATCTATGTGAAGAACATCAAGAATTTACGAGATATTGGAGTGGAGCTGATTCATGAAACACAATACAGTAGATGGTTGTAAAAACTGATAGTCACATTGTTGCATTCCACTTATATTTATGTAACAGTTCCACATGTTTGTACTATCAATCTATCCCCAAATGTTAAAAGCATGTGTCTCCAAACTTTCTAGAAAATAAAACATGTCATGAGCTTCTCATTTTTTCTAGCTTTCAAAAATAGGCACATTCTTTTCCTCTACCCTGCAACTCTTCCCCAGGTCCTTAGTGTACAAGAGAAAGTAGTGCACTGTTTTTCTGTCAATATACATGGTAAAATAATGGTTAATAAACAACTCTAAGGGGGGCCCTACAAAATGTGTGATTTCTTCACCCCACCCCCTCCTGGTTTTAGATTTGTTTAGCTTTTTCACTCACAAAATTACAATTATTCATAGAGAAACAATACAATTGGATGTCCTGGTTCCATGTCAATGATTACCTTACATCAGAAGATCATGATTTTTAAAGTCGGGTAGAAAACAAACTTTTTCTTGTTGAGTGTAATTTCCCATTTTATTGCACATCTGGCTCTTTAATTGTGCATCTAGCAAGTGAGGAATGTGCCATCTAATGTGCTGGTCAATCAATAGTTCAGTACTGCTGCTGCTCATTTAATGGTAAAGTTGGCAAATAACACAATAGATACAAATTATATACAGTGCATTCACAAGGTATTCAGACCCCTTTAGTTTTCCCACATTTTGTTACAGCCTTATTCTAAAATTGATTTCATATGTTTTTCCTCATCAATCTACACACAATACCCCATAATGACAAAGCAAAAACAGGTTTTTAGAAATGTTAAGAAATGTATTAAAAATAAAAAAACTGAAATATCACATTTACATGAGTATTCAGGCCCTTTGCTCAGTCATTTGTTGAAGTACCTTTGGCAGCGATTACAGCATCAAGTCATCTTGGTTATGACACTTCAAGCTTGGCACGTCTGTATTTGGGGAGTTTCTCCCATTCTTCTCTGCAGATTCTCTCAAGCTCTGTCAGGTTGAATGGGGAACGACGCTATTTTCAGGTCTCGCAAGAGATGTTCAAATCGGGACATTCAGAGACTTGTCTCAAAGTCACTCTTGCGTTGTCTTGGCTGTGTGCTTAGGGTTGTTGTCTTGTTGGAAGGTGAACCTTTGCCCCAGTCTGAGGTCCTGAGCTCTCTGGAGCAGCTTTTCACCCGTCCTTGCTGCTGATGATGCAATCACCATGCTTCACTGTAGGGATGGTGCCAGGTTTCCTCCAGACGTGACGGTTGGCATTCAGGCTCAAGAGTTACATCTTGGTTTCATCAGACCAGAGAATCTTGATTCTCATGGTCTGAGAGTCTTTAGGTGTATTTTGGCAAACTCCAAGCGGGCAGTCATATGCCTTCTACTGAGGAGTGGCTTCCATCTAGCCACTCTACCATCAAAGGCCTGGTTGGTAGAGTGCTGCAGAGATGGTTGTCCTTCTGGAAGGCTCTCCAAACTTCTTCCATTTAAGAATGATGAAGGCCACTGTGTTCCTGGGGACCTTCAATGCTGCTGACATTTTTTGTTACCCTTCCCCAGATCTGTGCCTTGACAAAAGCCTATCTCGGAGCTCTACGGACAATTCCTTTGACCTCATGGCTTGGTTTTTGCTCCAACATGCACTCTCAAATGTGGGACCATATATAGACAGGTGTGTTCCTTTCCAAATCATGTCCAATCAGTTGAATTTACCACATGTGGACTCCAATAAATTTGTAGAAACATCTCAAGGATTATCAATGGAAACGGGTCTCATAGGGTCATAGGGTCTCTTAGGGTCATAGGGTCTCATAGGGTCATAGGGTCTCATGGGAAAGGGATACTTACGTAAATAAGGTATCTGTTTTTTTGTAAATTAGCAAACATTTCCAAAAACCTGTTTTCGCTTTGTCATTATGGGGTATTGTATGTAGATTGATGAGGGGAAAATAATATTTAATACATTTTAGAATAAAAAAATAAATAATACTTTACAGCCTTAAAAGTCAAGGCATCTGAATACTTTCCGAATGCACTGTACTTACTCATGGTATAGACTAGTCTGCCAGGTAAGCCTACTTTGCAGTTAAAATTTAATTTGAAGGTTTTGGGGAAAGTATTTCTGTATCACATCCACTGACTACACACGATAGACAAACTCGAGCACCAAATAGACAGACTGGGGCTAAGGTAATAGGCATATATTGTGTTAGGTTTGGCTTTTAAGACAATAGTGGATAACCAGGTGTTGGATAATGTCAATGTTGCATTTGTTAGATAGTAAGTAGCTGGGAGTTTGCAGTGTCTGATACTTGTGAGAATTGTTTATGACAGTTTGCCATGGAACATGTGAAAATTGCATGTCCTTTAAGAATTGTTTGGCGAGCTACTCATAGGTGGGCTGCGAGCTACTGGTAGCTCGCGATCGACCTGTTGGGAGACCACTGGTGTAACGAATAAAATAAAACTCTATACTTAACCATAATGAGCATGTTGAACGTTTGTAGAGGCAGTGCTGGCAGTTTTTGGAGGCAAAGCTTGGTTGCTGACACTTATCCCTATAAAAAGGAGAAAATAAATAATATGAGCAATATGATAAAATAATGGCTAATGGTATAAGGCACTGAAATCGAAGGAAACCGTACCAGAGAAGTGGAGACAACTTTCTTGCCCTAGACAACCCTCGGGCATTATTGCTTAAATATGCTAATGATTCTGAACTGTGGGAGGGTCTCCTCCTACAATTTTTCTTCATTTTAAACTCAAAAGAAGTGTGTCGTTTTCCCACCTGGTATTGTCCACTTCATATCCCACTGTGTTTTGTATATTCGGTTTTTGTGTTTGGAACAGAACTTGAGTCTGGTCTGGACCTTAGGATCTTACATTTGAGCCAGTTTGCTACAGCAGAAAAATAATCCTGAATTAAGAGGAAATTTGAACTATGTGGATTATAATTACATGGACATTTTCTGTAGGGGTTTATACATGTTTTGTTAGGGAAAATGAAGTTGACATTTTAAAAGTGGGAATTACAAGCTGTACATGCAAATCCTCTGCAAAAAAAGTGATACAATTAAGATCCTACATCTGTATTGATTGTCTCGGTGTCGGATACATTTTTACTCAGTCTTGATTCTGTCTTGGACAATGAGGACTGCTAATCTGCCAAGACCAGCAGAGTGAAAAACTCAAATATCAGCTCCTATTCAGTCAGCCCATAAAACCGCTTCGCCAGGCCAAATATCTACACTCCTTACATGACACAATATATTTTTGCCTATTGCAACCTGGGCTTCCTACTTTACTCGTAAAGTAACTGTATTTTATTTTTATAGAAAAATATCCTAATTTTATCGTGCTCATCAGAATTTAGATGATTCGGTGTTGGGAAGAGTAGGGGACATTGTTTGAAAGTTGTACGCTCACTATTAATAAGGGGAGACCGTGGGAAGTTGTAACACATTTTGTCTTTTAATCTATTATAGACCTGTTTGGGTTTGTGATAATTTGTAGAGTGACTCTTGTGAGAACGAAATTACAAGATTGTTATAAAACTGTTATTGCATCAAATGGTTGTTTTATGCAACAGAATAGGGGTCTCTTAGAACTGTATTGCATCTTGTTTTGGGGGCCAGACCCTGGTTTCTACACAATGAGAACAGTCTTTACAGCAGATACTAATAATTTACACGAATCCTAACCTTGTGACCCATTCCACACATCTGTTGTTTGTCATGTAGACTAAGGGGGTGTAGCTTTGCGATAAAAAGTGTTTGTATTCTTTATCTCATGGCTCTCAACGAATCATCTAAGTGTGGTTCTTCGACCAGCCATCGTTATTGTAGAGTACTCACATAATTCACTTGTGTCTGTGGTGTGACATGCTCTCCTTATTTTTAATGTATTTTTTTCTCCCCAATTTCGTGGTATCCAATTGGTAGTAGTTACAGTCTTGTCTCATCGCTACAACTCCTGTACGGACTCGGGAGAGGCGAAGGTCAAGAGCCATGTGTCCTCCGAAACACAACCCAACGTAGCCGCACTGCTTCTTGACACAATGCAGATCCAATCCGGAAGCCAGCCGCACCAAAGTGTTGGAGGAAACACCGTACACCTGGCGACCTGGTCAGCGTGCACTGCGCCCGGCCCACCACAGGAGACGCTAGTGCGCGATGAGACAAGGATATCCCTGCTGGCCAAGCCCTCCCTAACCCGGACGACGCTGGGCCAATTGTGCATTGCCCCATGGGCCTCCCGGTCGTGGCCGAATGTGACAGGGCCTGGGCTCGAACCCAGAATACCACGTAATTCATTATCTTAAAAAATATATATACTTTACCATAATGTGCGATATGATTGTTTGCTTATTGCTGATGGAGCAAAAAGAGTGACATGAGCAATATGATGACAACAACGCTTTATATGAACATCAATGGTATGTTGTGTTATACACCAATAACATCAGGAGCAACCATACCTGAGAAGTGCAGCCTGGTCTCTTCATATACCCCATCCTGTGAAAGAGAAAGGTGGAAATATTTAGAAATGTTTACTAGGTTGGCATTTGGTAGGCAGTAACAGAGAAGAGGAAGGTGAATTGTATGAGTTGACCTACCTTGGTGGTGCAACCAATAGTTAATGTGACATTCACGGAGGATGACTTTGCCAGAGAACACTTCTTCGCATGAAAAACTGCATTCACCTATGCCATTTTCATAGTAGGCAATGGGCTGTAGTGAATAAATAATCTTTCACATGTCATGTCTCAATTGACATGGCCCCTGCCATAACATGCGTCATTTAGCAGACACTGTTATCCAGAGTAAATTACAGTAGTGAGTGCAGCAATGTTCGTACTGTCAATGGTGATATGTAATAAAAAAAATGGCTCTCATAAAGATATCTTTATCACATTGTATCTACTTGTCATGACCACATACTGTAGAAAATAGATTACCTTTTTGCTAGTGGTCCAGCTCTGATCACATTGGGGATCCACTGCTCCAAATGGTGCTTCAAGTGTGTTTGTACCCTCTTGACATGTGTAGGAAACCAGCTTCTCCCCTACTGAGGCTGCGCACACTGAGACTGAGAATACAGAGACTGAAAAGTGAATAAAGAAAAAGGACATGAGGGATGGGAATCCACCTCACCCCAAGAAAGGATCATGTCGACCTAAAGCCACTGTATTATGCAGCATACTAGGCAGTGTCAGCTTAACGGAGGTGGTCACTATAGTCTATTTGGATTTATTCTGGATCCACATTAGGGGCTGCCAAGGCAGCAGCTACTCTTCCTGGGGTCCAATCATAAATACATACAACACACTACTCTACCATAATACATCTACAATACAAAATCCATAATACAGCAAAATAACAATATTCTAATGTATGTGTGTGTAGAGTGCCCGTGTTGGCATGTGTTTGTGATGCTGTGTGTGTGCCGGTGTCGCTTCACAGCGCTGTTCCATTAAGTGTTGTTTTATCTGTTTTTTTAAATCTGATTTTACTGCTTGACTGAGTTATATGATGTGGAATAGAGTTCTATGTAGTCATGACTATGTAGTACTGTTAGTTTCCCGGAGTCTGTTCTGGTCTTGGGGACTGTGAAGAAAGCTCTGGTGTGGCATGTCTTGTGGGGTATGTATGGGTGTGCGCTAGTCGGTTAAACAGACAGCTCAGTGATTTAAACATGCCAATACCTCTTACAAAAACAAGCATTGATGCCGTCAATCTCACCTCCACCCTGAGCCAGGAGAGATTGACATGCATATTACCAATGCTGGCTCACCGTGTACATCTAAGGGCCTGCCGTGCTACTCTGTTCTGGCCCAATTGTCAAGAAAGCGGAGCGCTTGTGTTAGCTCCTCCAAGCGAAACCATGAATTCAGAGGGCTAAAAGAGTCTTGTGAAAACAACCTAGGCTCAAATCCAATTGGTTACATCAGTACATAGGCCTAATGCATACTTATTGAAATGACCGGTGGTCCTTGTGGGAACACTGCAATGAGATGACATAAGATGTTGACATAAGATAAGATGTCAACAGTAATGAAGGCCAAGCTTGACGCGTTTGGGCGGAAGTGTCTGAGAATGAGATTAGCTACATTACAATGCAAACGGCATGTCCTAAATTAGGTATGACTAGGCGGCTGTTGATATCCCCTTTTCAGCATGCGTGAACTATTTTCGGGATGTATTTTTTTATGAATTTGCCTACCAACGCACGCGTAAGATGTAACCTAATCTGACACAGCCCAATTACTCGAACGACCAAAGTCACACACTAAGAAACTGGGTGATGGTTCTGTGCGGAACCATAATGACAAATAACCCTTTGAGCCCTTCAATGGTTCTTTGCAGTTCACAAAAAGTGTTTTTGCTCTTTTAGTGATAAGAGATATCTGTTAATAATGGCGAGACGCTCATGTTTCCACCCTAACAATGGGAGTCGTTGGGCATTGGGTTTATTTTGGACAGATTTTGGCGAGTGAAACCTCTCGCTTTGCCTCTTCCTCTCTGTAGGGGCGGCAGCTCATTCAAATATTTTGGCAGCTCATTCAAATATTTTGGGGTGTGGTTTGCTCAGATCTCTTTTTTTGTGCAACCACGGCTTGGTTGGGTTGTGTTTCGGATGACGCATGGCTCTCGAGGTTCGCCTCTCCCAAGTCCGTACGGGAGTTGCAGCGATGAGACAAGACTACTACCAATTAGATACCACTAAATTGGGAAGAAAATAAATAAATAAAAATATGGCCAGTGAAGGTGTCTTGTGACAGATGTAACAGATGTGACACGGCTAGCTTAGTTAGCGGTGCGCGCTAAATAGCGTTTCAATCGGTGACGTCACCTGCTCTGAGACGTTGAAGTAGTAGTTCCCCTTGCTCTGCAAGGGCCGTGGCTTTTGTGGAGCGATGGGTAACGAGGCTTCGTGGGTGACTGTTGTTGATGTGTGCAGAGGGTCACTGGTTCGCGCCCGGGTATGGGCGAGGGGAAGTTATACTGTTACACAGACACCTTGAGAACTGTGGTCTAAAATCAGTTCTCAAACCACTCCTCAGGATCCCTCAGCTGTTCCAGAGTTTGCACACCTTATTTAAATCAATTAACACAACAGAATTTATGGAAATGTGACAATATAATGGCTAACCAGAAAAAAACCCTGTTTTGTTCGTCAAAAGGTTATTTCTACATTGAGAAAGTATCTATAAAAAAGGTCCACAGACTCTATTGACAAGTAAAGTAAATCATAATTTTAGGTGAGCCTGCACAGTTTGATATCAGTCTCATTGTTTAAAATAAGTGACAACATACCTAGAATGCAGACGAGTTGAAAAAACATATTTGTAGAACTACAGCAATGAATACGATCCAGAACAGAAGTCAATCAGTTTATACACCCATAACAGAACCCTCGACCTTCTCGCACGAGGTTCGGCGCGCTATCGACTGTGCCGCAAAAGCATGCTCAAGCGGCAGAGTCGATATCTGCCTTTATAAACCCAGGGTCGTTACAATAGGCTAAAGTGGAAGTGACACTATGGGGATTTCCGTAGAGTGACGAAAGCAAAGGACTAAAATCATGCTTGTGCTTCGTCACAGTGGGCGTGGACGGGCACTTCGTCTTCAGTCAGAAATTAAGACGGGACAGCCAAGGTCAATGTGATCCCATATAATTACATATTCTGGTGTGATCGTCTCAGGTGTGTGTGTGCAGGGTGCAATTATATCTACACCCACTGTGACGAAGCACATGCCTTGTTTTTAGTCATTTGCAGACGTGCAGAGTGCACGCGCACCTGGGACGATCACACCCAGAATGTCATCCTATGGGATCAAGTTCACACCTTTTTGCGCTGTTCTGTGAAAGCGAGTAGGTGCATAGTGTTGAACGAGATCCTCCGTTTCTTGGCAATTCCTTGCATGGAATAGTCTTAATTTCTCACAACAAGAATAGACTGACGTGTTTCAGAACAAAGTTCTTTGTTTATGGCCATTTTGAGCCTATAATCAAACCCACAAATGCTAATGCTCCGAATACTCAACTAGTCTAAAGAAGGCCAGTTTTATTGCTTTTTTAATCAGAACAACAGTTTTCAGCTGTGCTAACATAATTGCAAAGGGGTTTTCTAATGATCAATTAGCCTTTTAAAATTATAAACTTAGATTAGCTAACACAACGTGCCATTGGAACACAGGAGTGATGGTTGCTGATAATGGGCCTCTGTATGCCTATGTAGATATTCATTTTATTTTTAATCAGCTGTTTACAGTTATAATAGTCATGTACAACATTAACAATGTATACACTGTATTTCTGATCAATTGTATGTTCTTTTAAAATGGACAAAATGTTTTGCTTTTCTTTCAAAAACAAGGACATTTCTAAGTGACCCCAAACTTTTGAGCTGTAGTGTATATAATTATTAATATACGCCTACTGTATTATAGCTAGCATATTAATTAGCTAACTGACGTTAGCCTGCCTAGCTACAGTTGAAGTCAGAAGTTTACATACACCTTAACCAAATACCTTTAAACTTAGTTTTTATCAATTCTGACATTTAATCCTCATAAAAATTCCCTGTTATAGGTCAGGGGGGCGGCAGCGTAGAGCGTTGGACTAGTAACCGGAAGGTTGCGAGTTCAAACCCCCAAGGTGCAAATCTGTCGTTCTGCCCCTGAACAGGCAGTTAACCCACTGTTCCCAGGCCGTCATTGAAAATAAGAACGTGTTCTTAACTGACTGGTTAAATAAAAGTTTTAAAAAAAATTAGTATCACCACTTTATTTTAAGAATGTGAAATGTCAATAATAGTATAGAGAATTATTTATTTAAGCTTTTTTTCTTTCATCACATTCCCACTGGGTTAGACGTTTACATACAATCAATTAGTATTTGGCAGCATTGCCTTTAAATTTTTTAACTTAACTTCAAATGTTTTTGGGTAGCCTTGCACAAGCTTCCCACAATAAGTTGGGTGAATTTTGGCCCATTCCTCCTGACAGAGCTGGTGTAACTGAGTCAGGTGTGTAAGGCCTCCTTGTTCGCACACGCTTTTTCAGTTCTGCCTACAAATTTTATATAGGTTAGAGCTTTGTGATGGCCACTCCAATACCTTGACTTTGTTGTCCTTAAGCCATTTTGCCACAACTTTGGAAGTATGCTTGAGGTTATTGTCCATTTGGAAGACCCATTTGCGACCAAGCTTTAATTTCCTGACTGATGTCTTAAGATGTTGCTTCAATATCTCCACATAATTGTCCTTCCTCTTGATGAAGTGCATCAGTCCCTCCTGCAGCAAAGCACCCCCACAACATGATGTTGCCACCCCCGTGCTTCACGGTTGGGATGGTGTTCTTTGGCTTGCAAGCCTCCCCCTTTTTCCTTCAAACATAACGATGGTCATTATGGCCAAACAGTTCTATTTTTGTTTCATCAGACCAGAGGACATTTCTCCAAAAAGTACCATCTTTGTCCCCATGTGCAGTTGCAAACCGTAGTCTGGCTTTTTTATGGCGGTTTTTGAGCGGTAGCTTCTTCCTTGCTGAGTGGCCTTTCAGGTTATGTCAACATGGGATTTGTTTCACTGTGGATATAGATACTTTTGTACCTGTTTCCTCCAGCATTTTCACAGGGTCCTTTGCTGTTCTTCTGGGATTGATTTGCACTATAGATTGGACAGAATATTTTCTATACTTATTTTCCACCATAATTTGCAAATAAATTCATTAAAAATCCTACAGTGTGATTTTCTGGATTTTTTTTCTCATTTTGTCTGTCATAGTTGAAGTGTACCTATGATGAAAATTACAGGCCTCTCTCATCTTTTTCAGTGGGGGAACTTGCACAATTGGTGGCTGACTAAATACTTTTTTGCCCCACTGTACATATTTAGGCATAATCATTTCAAAGGAACAGAAGTCTAGAGGCTTACTAAATTTTAACCCTCTTATTAAAAACCCCCAGAAGAAGCTAAATCAATGGCTACAGAGGGACTTATCTTTAAAAGGAAGAGTCCTAATACCGACGGCTGAAGGTATCTCTAGACTAACATATGGCGCTCTATCTTCATATCTTGACAGTAAAATAAGCAAGGAGATAGACCAGATGCTTTAACTTTCTGTGGAGAAACCGTACCCATTACATTAGGAAAACTGTTGTAATGAACACTTATGAGAATGGTGGGCTGAATTTGCTGGACTTTACTACCTTAAATAATACTTTTAAGATCAATTGGATAAAACAATTCCTAAGAAGACCCACTTCTATCTGGAATTTTATTCCTCGTGTTTTCTCCACTTTTGGTGGCCTTAACTTCATCATGTTTTGCAATTATATTGACAAAGTTCCAGTGAACCTTTCTATTTTCATCGGCAGGTTTTCTTGTCATGGTCCTTAATTTATAAACACAAATTTTCTGCACACAGATATTATATATGGAACAATCAGGATATATTGTATAAAAATACCTCTTTGTTTTTAGAATATTGGTTCCAAAATAATACCCTATTGGTGAGCCAACTGGTAAATGCAGAGGGTCTTTTACTCAGTTATAAGGAATTTTTATCACTTTACAAGGTCCCTGTAACACCTAAAGATTTTGCAATTGTTTTAGATAACATTCACTCTAGTGTTGCTCTGTTATTCAGAAACGTGACAAGACCTGACCCTCGGAGCCTACCTTCTATTGACCCTGTTGACTCATCAGTAGGAAAGATTTGTTTCTCTTTTGGTCCATTCAACAACAAAGCGATACGAACCTTGTTTCAGCAGGAAACAAGTAGGTATGTGTGTGGCAACATACAATTTTTTTCCCAACAGATATTATCAATAAGGCATGACACAATGTATCTATATATACCTTATGTCATGCCTTATTGGAATGGATTTATTGATAATATCTGTTGGAAAAAAGTTTGGATGTTGCCACACACATACCTTACTTGTTAACAAAATTAAGGAGATTTCCTTTAAAATGATTCATAAATATTATCCTGCCAACCATTATATGAAGAAGTTTAAGGAAAACATTAACTCAAATTGCTCCTTTTGTAATGACCACCCAGAAACAGTGTTGCATCTTTTTGGCATTGTATTCATGTAAGAAAACTGGCAAGACATCAGTAGATTTATAATTGAACACATTTATGAAGATTTTACACTATTGTGGAGAGATGTACTGCTTGGATTCTTTACATATGATAGAAATAACCTGAAACATTTTATTGTAATTAATTTCATTATTCTTTTGGCCAAATTTTATATACACAAATGTACATTTACAAACAAAAAAACACATGTTCTTACCTCAAAAAAACGAAATTGAACTGTATTTTAAGACAATTAAATACTCTACTAACAAATAAGCTGTTAGAATTATAAGTGTATGTATGTCCCTTAAGGTCCTTGTGTAATTGTAATGTGATATTATATCCCCTAGCATGATTGTGCATTGTATAAAATCTACATATACTTGTGTTCCCTCATGAACTTTCTATATTGATTTGTTAATAATAAAAAATGTCTACATGATGTGTATGTGTCACGTGACATGAACGCGTCAGCAGTTTGACGCCTTCAGAAACAAACTTCTCTCCATTGACAGTCCATGTTAATTCATGCCATTATTTTATGGCGCTAGGAAGACGTTAGGTGACTTGGTGAGAGGTATCAGTAGCTTCACGAGGCTTAATTCTGGCATAAATCACCCCCATATGGGACAGCCAGGGTTCTGTATGAGGTGTGAACGTGATCCCATAGAATGACATTCTGGGTGTGATCGTCTCAGGTGTGTGTGCACTCTGCACGTCTGCAAAGGACTAAAAACATGACATATGCTTCATCACAGTGGGTGTAGACGGGCACTTCCACTTCAGTATGATGTAAATATGATCCCATAGAATTGCACACACACCTGAGACGATCACACCAAAATATGTAATTCTATGGGATCACATTGACCCTGGCTGTCTTCATTTCTTACCCGTCTACACCCACTATGACGAAGCACAAGCATGTTTTTAGTCCTTTGCAGACGGACAGCACTCTACGGGAATCCCCATAGTTTCACTTCCATTTTAGCCTATTATATAAACTGATTCACTTCTGTTCTCGATCATCATCTTCATTGCTGTAGTTCTACAAATATGTTTTTTCAACTCGTCTGCATTCTAGGTATGTTGTCATTTATTTTAAACAATTACTTTGATATCAGTCTAACTGCAGACTCACCTGAAATAATGATTTACCTTGTGTTTGTCTAAAGCTGCCTCTGTGCAAGGTGGCCTCATACAGGATAGGCCTACAGAAGAGGTGAAGTCAGTTTGTGGAGAGGACTCAATTCTGAAATGTAAAGCAATATGTAAGCCTGGGGTCCAATACCGGGCGGTGAGGAGTACCTCAAGGTAAGCTTTCTATTATTGTGATAGCACAAACTGGGTGTTTTGAACCATTATTTATATGCAAAAAATATACAGCACTGGTCCTAGACCAGCAACTTGTCTCAGAGCATTTTGTATTATTCTGTACGTAAATCCGAGACACTCCATTTATTGTAATATATTATGTTTGGTATGGTTATATTAGACAGATGGTTACTTAAAAACTTCTTAGGGCTGCAATCCCGTTAACAGGTTTGATATGACAGCCAGTGAAAGTGCAGAGCGCCAAATTCAAACAACAGAAATCTCATAATTTAAATTCCTCAAACATACATGTATCTTATATCATTTTAAAGGTAATCTTGTTGTTAATCCCACCAAAGTGTCCGCTTTCAAATAGGCTTTACAGTGAAAGCACCACAAACAATTATGTTAGGTCACCGCCAAGTCACAGAAATATTCAGCCATTTTCCAGACAAAGAGAGGAGTCACAAAAAGCACAAATAGAGATAAAAATTAATCACTAACCTTTGATGATCTTCATCGGATGGCACTCATAGGACTTCATGTTAGACAATACATATGTTTTGTTCAATAAAGTGCATATTTATATTTTAAAAATCTCAGTATACATTGGCGCATTACGTTCACTAGTTCCAAAAACATCCGGTGATATTGCAGAGAGCCACATCATTTTACAGAAATACTCATTATAAATGTCGATGAAAATACAATTGTTAAACATGGAAATATAGATACACTTTTCCTTAATGCAAACGCTGTGTCAGATTTCAAAAAAACTTTATGGAAAAAACAAACCATGCAATAATCTAAGTACAGATTTCAGACAACAAAGCAGCCAAAAAGATATCCGCCATATTGGGTAGTCAACAGAAGTCAGAAATAGCATTAGAAATATTCATTTACCTTTGATGATCTTCATCTGAATGCACTCCCAGGAATCCCAGTTCCACATTAAATGTTTGATTTAGTTCAATAATGTCCATCATTTATGTCCAAAGAGCTACTTTTGTTAGCACGTTTGGTAAACAAATCCAAAGTCATGAAGCGCGTTCCCTAGTTGCAGATGAAATGTCAAAAAGTTCCGTTACTGTCCGTAGAAACATGTCAAACGATGTATGGAATCATTCTTTATGCTGTTTTTAACATAAAACGTTCAATAATGTTCCAACCGGAGAATTCCTATGTCTGTAGAAAAGCAATGGAACGAGAGCTAGCTCTCTCGTGACCGCGCCTCAGAGCCTGTGGGACTCTGCCAGAAACCTGGCTCAAACAGCCCTTATGAGCCCCCACTTCACAGCCGAATCCTCAAACAAGTTTCTAAAGACGGATGACATCTAGTGGAAGCCTTAGGAAGTGCAACATAACCAATATCCCACTGTGTATTCAATAGGGGCTGGGTTGAAAATCAACCAACCTCAGATTTCCAACTTCTTGTTTGGATTTCATCTCAGGTTTTTGCCTGCCATGTGAGTTTTGTTACACACACAGACATCATTCAAACAGTTTTAGAAACTTCAGAGTGTTTTTAATCCAATGCGAATAATAATATGCATATATTAGCAACTGGGACTGAAGAGCAGGCCATTTACTCTAGGCACCTCTGGGCACCTTTCATCCAAGCTACTCAATACTGCCCCTGCAGTCGGGTTGAATAGGTGGTAGTATAACACAAATATTTAGCAAACCAAAGGTTGCGAGTTTGAATCTCACCATCGACAATTTTAGCTCATTAGCAACTTTTTAACTACTTAGCATGTTAGCTAACCCTAACCCTTTTAGCTAACTCCTAAACTTAACCCTAACCCATAGCCTTGATAACATTAGCTAAAATAGCCAGAATTCATAACATATCATACAAACCGTTTTGCAAATTTTTAACATATAATAAGAATTGTAATTTATCATACAAAATGGGTGACCGACATCCACAAATTAAAATATACCATACAAAACGTAACATCATACTTAATGTGGGGCGGCAGGTAGCCTAGTGCTGAGAGCGTTGGATTAGTAACTGAAAGGTTGCAAGATTGAATCCCTGAGCTGACAAGGTAAAAATATGTTGTTCTACCCCTGAACAAGGCAGTTAATCCACTGTTCCCAGGCCATCATTGAAAATAAGAATTTGTTCTTACCTGATTTGCCTAGTTACATAAAGGTAAGGTTTAACAAAAATGTAGTGTCTTGGATTTATGTACAAAATTAAATGCTTTAAGACCAGCTGTTAGAGGCATAAAGTAACCTCACACCCTTTTCTTCCAGATCAATGAGGAGCCCTCTAATAAGGTGTCTGGCCTATTGATGAAGAGGCTATCATCACCTAACAGCACCACCCAATGGTACGCAGGCCTGGAGCGTAAAGTGGAACTTTTGGCTGATAATTCTTTTGATATCTTCCTGCCCAATGTAACGGCTGTTGATAGAAGGAAGTACAAGTGTCTCCTGGCAGCACCTGTCGGAGAGCAGAACCAGGAGGGGCAGGTTCACCTCAGAGTGACAGGTGAGTGTGTTCTATTCTCATTGTGTGCTTGTTTTAGTATGTAAACAAACTGTATACTGCATGTGGATGTTTTAAATTGGACCCCCAGAGAGTTCCTCTGTGCTGATATATACTCTTTTAAAGTTTCCAGTGGTGCTCAAGGATTTGTGTATTATTTTTTCATTCGCAGGATGCCTTTACAATAAGTCCACAGACCAATCAGAAAACAATACCATCCTAGTTCTTTCCATTGTGGGCCTTCGACATGAGCTAAACAACGGGTCCCTGGTGGTCTAGTGGTTAGGATTCGGCGCTCTCACCGCCGCGGCCCGGGTTCGATTCCCGGTCAGGGAACATAATGTTTTTCTTTGCTCTGAACAGATTTTCTCTGTACGAACAGTTTTCACCAATGTTCTCTTCATAATACTATGATAATGTTAAATCAGTGTAGGCTGCTGAGGGGAGGACGGCTCATAGCCGTAAAACCAGATTGCATACCAGAGAGAATACTATAGACATCTAGAAAGCCAGTCAATTGATCATTGACAAGTTTTCCAACACTTTTGATGAACGAGGAAAAATAGAAATAGGCCTATAACAGTTAGGATCAGCTTGATCTCCCCCTTTGGCGATATACCACAATCCCCCGAGGTGCCTTATTGCTATTTTTATTTATTTATTATTTAACAAGGCAAATCAGTTAAGAACAAGTTTGTATTTTCAATGAAGGCCTACACCTGCCAAACCCGGATGACGCAGGGCCAATTGTGCGCTGCCCTCTGGGCCTATCAATCACTGCTGGTTGTGATACAGCCTGTAAAAAATGGTTACCAACGTAATTTGAGTTTTGCTAAAACATAATATCAGTCAGTGTCTGATATATTTGTAATTTTATGTTGGCTGTTACCGGTTTCAGTTTTCAAAAGTATCAGCAGTTGTCGTGGCCGAGTGGTTAAGGCGATGGACTAGAAATCCATTGGGATCTTCCCGCGCAGGTTCGAATCCTGCCGACAACGTGATATTTTTCTCCTGTGATTGGTAATGCCCAGGCGTTTACATTGTAGCATTGATAGCCAGTATCTGTTATTGTATCACTACACATAAATCGCTAGCTGCACGGTATCAATCTTTACCTACTTGAAATTACGTTACGCCTGTCAATCAAGCACTCCTGTTCATGACAACAGTCAATAACTAATTAGTTGCAAACGCCAGCCTTCCTAAAATGCATTGTTATTTCATCAAGCATGTTCGCTAAATCACGTAGTTAGCTATGTAACGTTAGCTTGCTAAAACTGTTCCTCGCTTCACACCGTCAGCACCACTGACGATACACCCAGAAAAACGGACAGCGAAGATATAGATGCCCTTCTTGAGGACATACTTGACGATGATTTCGATTCCCTTGCGCTATACGTGAGTAAATAACCTTAGCTACATCGCCTTGCATTGTTGAATGCAGTTTTTTGTTGTTGTTGCTAACAGCATCTACTGTCCAATAGTAGTAGCTAGCTAAAGTTAGCTGTCTGGATATCACACGAATGTATTAGCTAGCTATAATGAGATAAAGATGAGGCTATGTTTGATTGTTTTTAGCCTGTTTCCAAATGAAAGGTTGCTATCATTTTTGTCCTTCTGACTCCAATGCATTAGCTAACGTTACATTGCAAAAGGGCCGGCTAGCAACTTACCTTGGCTTACTGCATTCGCATAACAGGCAGTCTCCTTGTGGCGTGCAACAAGAGGAAGGTCATTATTGCGTTGGACTAGTTAACTGTAAGGTTGCAAGAATGGATACCCGAGCTGACAAGGTGAAAATATGTCGTTCTGCAACTTGGTCCTGGACTTCCTGACGGGCCGCCCCCAGGTGGTGAGGGTAGGAAACAACATCTCCACCCCGCTGATCCTCAACACTGGGGCCCCACAAGGGTGCGTTCTCTGCCCTCTCCTGTACTCCCTGTTCATTAACATTTCTAACCATGTGTATGTGACAAATCAAATTTGATTTGATTTGTTGACCAAATTCGACACTCTCATTGACCTCTATACCAACACTCTTTGCTTGGTGGGCAAGACAACGAAAAACCGCCACCTGCTGGAGGGAAACAGATTTCCCGCCGATTTGGCCCTTTCCCTTCCTCAACATTTAGCCCAGTATATTTTCACTTTGACGGCTACTTTTACTTTTATATTCTAGTAGGATAAATCTACTCCTTGACTTAGACAACGAAATATAGAAAACGCGTTGGTGCTGAACAAAAAATGCGTACCCTGGTCTTTCTCCATGCCTTTGCACTAGGTAAGTTCAAAATTCATTTTAGGGCTAACAAGGCTTTATGTCCTCCCTTACAAAAAAGATTGCAGTTTTGAAACTGCAGTAACTTCAGTCGACTGTGGTATTTTGGAAGCAGTAATTGCAAAATTGCAGTTATACTGCACTCTAACTGCAGCTACATTGCAAATGTACTGCAGTAAAAAAATATATGTTATTTTGGATGCAGTATTTGCAGCATACTACAGTTACACTGCACTCTGACAGCCATCTTTTTTTCTGTAAGGGCTGCCCATCGAGGTTCGTTTTGACATTTGCCTTCCATTTTTCCAGTTTGCCTACACAGCAGGATTATGAAGGATGCTGAAAATACAAGGTCAATATGCGGCAAGGATTCGGTTCTGAGATGTAAAGACAATTCTTTACCTGGGGTCAAGTACCGGTCAGTGAGGTGGTACAAGGTAAACTACTTTGCGTTGCTCTTTTCCAGGGCAGTAATGTGGCTTGCTAATGCTGACTAAAGCCCTGGATCAGAGTCCTCAGGGCTGGTATAGTGCCGAAAATCTCCCGTCATAATTCTCCCCCAACTTTGCGTTCTTCATTGCTGCCACTTGCTTGCTTTTCTGCTCTTCACCCCATTGTCAGTTTAGCCTACATTTCACCCGTACCTAAATCCGCTACTGATTGGTATTGGTCTTTTAATAAATCTCTGCCAAAATTCGTCATCTCTCCCATGTCTTATTCGACTAGTACTTTTTAAAGTGTAAGGATAATAATTCAGCCATAGTTGTTCTGAAATGTTTATTGCTTGCCAACATTTTACTCCTTCTATGTTTAATATAACGCATATACATTAATTATTAATTTTGGTTGCCTATCCTGACGTGAAGTTTGTTCTGTAGAAAGTATTTGACTCTGATGTGTGCCACAGAAAGTATTTGACTCTGATGTGTGCCACAGAAAGTATTTGACTCTGATGTGTGCCACAGAAAGTATTTGACTCTAGTCACACAATTAAGGAAATTAAAAGGGGGAGAATTCTGACTGGGGGGAGATTTTCAGCACAACATTTGTTCGCTCATAATAGGCAGGATTAGGCGGATTGATGAGGGCGACATTTTCACAGCTAAACTGACCAAGACGCACCTCCAACAACACATAAAACCTCACATACTTATGAGACACCACATTAAAATAGAGACACCAAACCATCTTTCACATGTTCAGGCTATCCTAACTTCCAATTCTTAAAAACTTTAACTATAACTATATACATTTGCATAAATTAGCACTAAATCACTCACCGACAGTAACTCTTGAACCATTCATGCTAGATACACCAAGCCAACTTTCACAGGTTTAGGCTATCCTGACTTCAAATTCGTAGAAGTGGTTAACAACTATTACTATATAAATTAGCATAAAACAACTCACCAACAGTAACTCTTGAACTGTTCAAACTAGAGACACCATACCAATCAATACATTTTTACAGCTACCTACTTTTTCAACTATAACCAGTCATTACCATTACTACTGCAGTCAGTACCACTACACTAACTTATTTCAAAACCATAGTTTAAAACAAGTTAGCAAGCACACCACATTTTCTTCCGGAAATGTACATTTCCAGTATTGTAGATTGCCTTTGTCTAGCCACTTAATCATATCAATCTTCGTCCACTCTTTCTTCCATCTAAAGATAGCAGAACTCATAACTTTTATGATTCCCAGACAATTTAACCTCAGGTTTGTCTCCTGCTGTCTGAGTTAATGTTAGCAATTGAACCATGCAATTTGATTTGACTACTAGACTATCTGCCTTTTGCTGTTTTTCTGGAGATCTTTGGCTGCTCACACATAAGTGGCTCATACTAGTGATTTACGATCTGTGATGTCCTCAGTCCTCATTGTAATCATCATTATTGAAACTACAGCACTGGCTCCAGACCAGCTGTTAGGGGCATAAAGTAACCTCACACCCTCTTCTTCCAGCTGGGTGAGGAGCCCTCAAATAAGGAGTCTGGTCTATTGATGAAGAGGCTATCACGTAACAGCACCACCCAATGGTACGCAGGCCTGGAGCGTAAAGTGGAACTTTTGGCTGATAATTCTTTTGATATCTTCCTGCCCAATGTAACGGCTGTTGATAGAAGGAAGTACAAGTGTCTCCTGGCAGCACATGTCGGAGAGCAGAACCAGGAGGGGCAGGTTCACCTCAGAGTGACAGGTGAGTGTGTTCTATTCTCATTGTGTGCTTGTTTTAGTATGTAAACAAACTGTATACTGCATGTGGATGTTTTAAATTGGACCCCCAGAGAGTTCCTCTGTGCTGATATATACTCTTTTAAAGTTTCCAGTGGTGCTCAAGGATTTGTGTATTATTTTTTCATTCGCAGGATGCCTTTACAATAAGTCCACAGACCAATCAGAAAACAATACCATCCTAGTTCTTTCCATTGTGGGCCTTCGACATGAGCTAAACAACTGGTCCCTGGTGGTCTAGTGGTTAGGATTCGGCGCTCTCACCGCCGCGGCCCGGGTTCGATTCCCGGTCAGGGAACATAATGTTTTTCTTTGCTCTGAACGGATTTTCTCTGTACGAACAGTTTTCACTATGATAATGTTAAATCAGTGTAGGCTGCTGAGGGGAGGACGGCTCATAGCCGAAAAACCAGATTGCATACCAGAGAGAATACTATAGACATCAAGAAAGCCAGTCAATTGATTATTGACAAGTTTTCCAACACTTTTGATGAACGAGGAAAAATAGAAATAGGCCTATAACAGTTAGGATCAGCTTGATCTCCCCCTTTGGCGATATACCACAATCCCCCGAGGTGCCTTATTGCTATTTTTATTTATTTATTATTTAACAAGGCAAATCAGTTAAGAACAAGTTCGTATTTTCAATGAAGGCCTACACCTGCCAAACCCGGATGACGCAGGGCCAATTGTGCGCTGCCCTCTGGGCCTATCAATCACTGCTGGTTGTGATACAGCCTGTAAAAAATGGTTACCAACGTAATTTGAGTGGTTCTAAAACATAATATCAGTCAGTGTCTGATATATTTGTAATTTTATGTTGGCTATTACCGGTTTCAGTTTTCAAAAGGATCAGCAGTTGTCGTGGCCGAGTGGTTAAGGCGATGGACTAGAAATCCATTGGGATCTTCCCGCGCAGGTTCGAATCCTGCCGACAACGTGATATTTTTCTCCTGTGATTGGTAATGCCCAGGCGTTTACATTGATAGCCAGTATCTGTTATTGTATCACTACACATAAATCGCTAGCTGCACGGTATCAATCTTTACCTACTTGAAATTACGTTACGCCTGTCAATCAAGCACTCCTGTTCATGACAACAGTCATTAGTTGCAAACGCCAGCCTTCCTAAAATGCATTGTTATTTCATCAAGCATGTTCGCTAAATCACGTAGTTAGCTATGTAACGTTAGCTTGCTAAAACTGTTCCTCGCTTCACACCGTCAGCACCACTGACGATACACCCAGAAAAACGGACAGCGAAGATATAGATGCCCTTCTTGAGGACATACTTGACGATGATTTCGATTCCCTTGCGCTATACGTGAGTAAATAACCTTAGCTACATCGCCTTGCATTGTTGAATGCAGTTTTTTGTTGTTGTTGCTAACAGCATCTACTGTCCAGTAGTAGTAGCTAGCTAAAGTTAGCTGTCTGGATATCACACGAATGTATTAGCTAGCTATAATGAGATAAAGATGAGGCTATGTTTGATTGTTTTTAGCCTGTTTCCAAATGAAAGGTTGCTATCATTTTTGTCCTTCTGACTCCAATGCATTAGCTAACGTTACATTGCAAAAGGGCCGGCTAGCAACTTACCTTGGCTTACTGCATTCGCATAACAGGCAGTCTCCTTGTGGCGTGCAACAAGAGGAAGGTCATTATTGCGTTGGACTAGTTAACTGTAAGGTTGCAAGAATGGATACCCGACATGACAAGGTGAAAATATGTCGTTCTGCAACTTGGTCCTGGACTTCCTGACGGGCCGCCCCCAGGTGGTGAGGGTAGGAAACAACATCTCCACCCCGCTGATCCTCAACACTGGGGCCCCACAAGGGTGCGTTCTCTGCCCTCTCCTGTACTCCCTGTTCATTAACATTTCTAACCATGTGTATGTGACAAATCAAATTTGATTTGATTTGTTGATCAAATTCGACACTCTCATTGACCTCTATACCAACACTCTTTGCTTGGTGGGCAAGACAACGAAAAACCGCCACCTGCTGGAGGGAAACAGATTTCCCGCCGATTTGGCCCTTTCCATTCCTCAACATTTAGCCCAGTATATTTTCACTTTGACGGCTACTTTTACTTTTATATTCTAGTAGGATAAATCTACTCCTTGACTTAGACAACGAAATATAGAAAACGCGTTGGTGCTGAACAAAAAATGCGTACCCTGGTCTTTCTCCATGCCTTTGCACTAGGTAAGTTCAAAATTCATTTTAGGGCTAACAAGGCTTTATGTCCTCCCTTACAAAAAAAAGATTGCCGTTTTGAAACTGCAGTAACTTCAGTCGACTGTGGTATTTTGGAAGCAGTAATTGCAAAATTGCAGTTATACTGCACTCTAACTGCAGCTACATTGCAAATGTACTGCAGTAAAAAAATATATGTTATTTTGGATGCAGTATTTGCAGCATACTACAGTTACACTGCACTCTGACAGCCATCTTTTTTTCGTAAGGGCTGCCCATCGAGGTTCATTTTGACATTTGCCTTCCATTTTTCCAGTTTGCCTACACAGCAGGATTATGAAGGATGCTGAAAATACAAGGTCAATATGCGGCAAGGATTCGGTTCTGAGATGTAAAGACAATTCTTTACCTGGGGTCAAGTACCGGTCAGTGAGGTGGTACAAGGTAAACTACTTTGCGTTGCTCTTTTCCAGGGCAGTAATGTGGCTTGCTAATGCTGACTAAAGCCCTGGATCAGAGTCCTCAGGGCTGGTATAGTGCCGAAAATCTCCCCGTCATAATTCTCCCCCCAACTTTGCGTTCTTCATTGCTGCCACTTGCTTGCTTTTCTGCTCTTCACCCCATTGTCAGTTTAGCCTACATTTCACCCGTACCTAAATCCGCTACTGATTGGTATTGGTCTTTTAATAAATCTCTGCCAAAATTCGTCATCTCTCCCATGTCTTATTCGACTAGTACTTTTTAAAGTGTAAGGATAATAATTCAGCCATAGTTGTTCTGAAATGTTTATTGCTTGCCAACATTTTACTCCTTCTATGTTTAATATAACGCATATACATTAATTATTAATTTTGGTTGCCTATCCTGACGTGAAGTTTGTTCTGTAGAAAGTATTTGACTCTGATGTGTGCCACAGAAAGTATTTGACTCTGATGTGTGCCACAGAAAGTATTTGACTCTGATGTGTGCCACAGAAAGTATTTGACTCTAGTCACACAATTAAGGAAATTAAAAGGGGAGAATTCTGACTGGGGGAGATTTTCAGCACAACATTTGTTCGCTCATAATAGGCAGGATTAGGCGGATTGATGAGGGCGACATTTTCACAGCTAAACTGACCAAGACGCACCTCCAACAACACATAAAACCTCACATACTTATGAGACACCACATTAAAATAGAGACACCAAACCATCTTTCACATGTTCAGGCTATCCTAACTTCCAATTCTTAAAAACTTTAACTATAACTATATACATTTGCATAAATTAGCACTAAATCACTCACCGACAGTAACTCTTGAACCATTCATGCTAGATACACCAAGCCAACTTTCACAGGTTTAGGCTATCCTGACTTCAAATTCGTAGAAGTGGTTAACAACTATTACTATATAAATTAGCATAAAACAACTCACCAACAGTAACTCTTGAACTGTTCAAACTAGAGACACCATACCAATCAATACATTTTTACAGCTACCTACTTTTTCAACTATAACCAGTCATTACCATTACTACTGCAGTCAGTACCACTACACTAACTTATTTCAAAACCATAGTTTAAAACAAGTTAGCAAGCACACCACATTTTCTTCCGGAAATGTACATTTCCAGTATTGTAGATTGCCTTTGTCTAGCCACTTAATCATATCAATCTTCGTCCACTCTTTCTTCCATCTAAAGATAGCAGAACTCATAACTTTTATGATTCCCAGACAATTTAACCTCAGGTTTGTCTCCTGCTGTCTGAGTTAATGTTAGCAATTGAACCATGCAATTTGATTTGACTACTAGACTATCTGCCTTTTGCTGTTTTTCTGGAGATCTTTGGCTGCTCACACATAAGTGGCTCATACTAGTGATTTACGATCTGTGATGTCCTCAGTCCTCATTGTAATCATCATTATTGAAACTACAGCACTGGCTCCAGACCAGCTGTTAGGGGCATAAAGTAACCTCACACCCTCTTCTTCCAGCTGGGTGAGGAGCCCTCAAATAAGGAGTCTGGTCTATTGATGAAGAGGCTATCACGTAACAGCACCACCCAATGGTACGCAGGCCTGGAGCGTAAAGTGGAACTTTTGGCTGATAATTATTTTGATATCTTCCTGCCCAATGTAACGGCTGTTGATAGAAGGAAGTACAAGTGTCTCCTGGCAGCACATGTCGGAGAGCAGAACCAGGAGGGGCAGGTTCACCTCAGAGTGACAGGTGAGTGTGTTCTATTCTCATTGTGTGCTTGTTTTAGTATGTAAACAAACTGTATACTGCATGTGGATGTTTTAAATTGGACCCCCAGAGAGTTCCTCTGTGCTGATATATACTCTTTTAAAGTTTCCAGTGGTGCTCAAGGATTTGTGTATTATTTTTTTCATTCGCAGGATGCCTTTACAATAAGTCCACAGACCAATCAGAAAACAATACCATCCTAGTTCTTTCCATTGTGGGCCTTCGACATGAGCTAAACAACTGGTCCCTGGTGGTCTAGTGGTTAGGATTCGGCGCTCTCACCGCCGCGGCCCGGGTTCGATTCCCGGTCAGGGAACATAATGTTTTTCTTTGCTCTGAACGGATTTTCTCTGTACGAACAGTTTTCGCCAATGTTCTCTTCATAATACTATGATAATGTTAAATCAGTGTAGGCTGCTGAGGGGAGGACGGCTCATAGCCGAAAAAACAGATTGCATACCAGAGAGAATACTATAGACATCAAGAAAGCCAGTCAATTGATTATTGACAAGTTTTCCAACACTTTTGATGAACGAGGAAAAATAGAAATAGGCCTATAACAGTTAGGATCAGCTTGATCTCCCCCTTTGGCGATATACCACAATCCCCCGAGGTGCCTTATTGCTATTTTTATTTATTTATTATTTAACAAGGCAAATCAGTTAAGAACAAGTTCGTATTTTCAATGAAGGCCTACACCTGCCAAACCCGGATGACGCAGGGCCAATTGTGCGCTGCCCTCTGGGCCTATCAATCACTGCTGGTTGTGATACAGCCTGTAAAAAATGGTTACCAACGTAATTTGAGTGGTTCTAAAACATAATATCAGTCAGTGTCTGATATATTTGTAATTTTATGTTGGCTATTACCGGTTTCAGTTTTCAAAAGGATCAGCAGTTGTCGTGGCCGAGTGGTTAAGGCGATGGACTAGAAATCCATTGGGATCTTCCCGCGCAGGTTCGAATCCTGCCGACAACGTGATATTTTTCTCCTGTGATTGGTAATGCCCAGGCGTTTACATTGATAGCCAGTATCTGTTATTGTATCACTACACATAAATCGCTAGCTGCACGGTATCAATCTTTACCTACTTGAAATTACGTTACGCCTGTCAATCAAGCACTCCTGTTCATGACAACAGTCATTAGTTGCAAACGCCAGCCTTCCTAAAATGCATTGTTATTTCATCAAGCATGTTCGCTAAATCACGTAGTTAGCTATGTAACGTTAGCTTGCTAAAACTGTTCCTCGCTTCACACCGTCAGCACCACTGACGATACACCCAGAAAACGGACAGCGAAGATATAGATGCCCTTCTTGAGGACATACTTGACGATGATTTCGATTCCCTTGCGCTATACGTGAGTAAATAACCTTAGCTACATCGCCTTGCATTGTTGAATGCAGTTTTTTGTTGTTGTTGCTAACAGCATCTACTGTCCAGTAGTAGTAGCTAGCTAAAGTTAGCTGTCTGGATATCACACGAATGTATTAGCTAGCTATAATGAGATAAAGATGAGGCTATGTTTGATTGTTTTTAGCCTGTTTCCAAATGAAAGGTTGCTATCATTTTTGTCCTTCTGACTCCAATGCATTAGCTAACGTTACATTGCAAAAGGGCCGGCTAGCAACTTACCTTGGCTTACTGCATTCGCATAACAGGCAGTCTCCTTGTGGCGTGCAACAAGAGGCAGGTCGTTATTGCGTTGGACTAGTTAACTGTAAGGTTGCAAGAATGGATACCCGACATGACAAGGTGAAAATCTGTCGTTCTGCAACTTGGTCCTGGACTTCCTGACGGGCCGCCCCCAGGTGGTGAGGGTAGGAAACAACATCTCCACCCCGCTGATCCTCAACACTGGGGCCCCACAAGGGTGCGTTCTCTGCCCTCTCCTGTACTCCCTGTTCATTAACATTGCTAACTATGTGTATGTGACAAATCAAATTTGATTTGATTTGTTGACCAAATTCGACACTCTCATTGACCTCTATACCAACACTCTTTGCTTGGTGGGCAAGACAACGAAAACCGCCACCTGCTGGAGGGAAACAGATTTCCCGCCGATTTGGCCCTTTCCCTTCCTCAACATTTAGCCCAGTATATTTTCACTTTGACGGCTACTTTTACTTTTATATTCTAGTAGGATAAATCTACGCCTTGACTTAGACAACGAAATATAGAAAACGCGTTGGTGCTGAACAAAAAATGCGTACCCTGGTCTTTCTCCATGCCTTTGCACTAGGTAAGTTCAAAATTCATTTTAGGGCTAACAAGGCTTTATGTCCTCCCTTACAAAAAAAAGATTGCAGTTTTGAAACTGCAGTAACTTCAGTCGACTGTGGTATTTTGGAAGCAGTAATTGCAAAATTGCAGTTATACTGCACTCTAACTGCAGCTACATTGCAAATGTACTGCAGTAAAAAAATATATGTTATTTTGGATGCAGTATTTGCAGCATACTACAGTTACACTGCACTCTGACAGCCATCTTTTTTTCGTAAGGGCTGCCCATCGAGGTTCGTTTTGACATTTGCCTTCCATTTTTCCAGTTTGCCTACACAGCAGGATTATGAAGGATGCTGAAAATACAAGGTCAATATGCGGCAAGGATTCGGTTCTGAGATGTAAAGACAATTCTTTACCTGGGGTCAAGTACCGGTCAGTGAGGTGGTACAAGGTAAACTACTTTGCGTTGCTCTTTTCCAGGGCAGTAATGTGGCTTGCTAATGCTGACTAAAGCCCTGGATCAGAGTCCTCAGGGCTGGTATAGTGCCGAAAATCTCCCCGTCATAATTCTCCCCCCAACTTTGCGTTCTTCATTGCTGCCACTTGCTTGCTTTTCTGCTCTTCACCCCATTGTCAGTTTAGCCTACATTTCACCCGTACCTAAATCCGCTACTGATTGGTATTGGTCTTTTAATAAATCTCTGCCAAAATTCGTCATCTCTCCCATGTCTTATTCGACTAGTACTTTTTAAAGTGTAAGGATAATAATTCAGCCATAGTTGTTCTGAAATGTTTATTGCTTGCCAACATTTTACTCCTTCTATGTTTAATATAACGCATATACATTAATTATTAATTTTGGTTGCCTATCCTGACGTGAAGTTTGTTCTGTAGAAAGTATTTGACTCTGATGTGTGCCACAGAAAGTATTTGACTCTGATGTGTGCCACAGAAAGTATTTGACTCTGATGTGTGCCACAGAAAGTATTTGACTCTAGTCACACAATTAAGGAAATTAAAAGGGGAGAATTCTGACTGGGGGAGATTTTCAGCACAACATTTGTTCGCTCATAATAGGCAGGATTAGGCGGATTGATGAGGGCGACATTTTCACAGCTAAACTGACCAAGACGCACCTCCAACAACACATAAAACCTCACATACTTATGAGACACCACATTAAAATAGAGACACCAAACCATCTTTCACATGTTCAGGCTATCCTAACTTCCAATTCTTAAAAACTTTAACTATAACTATATACATTTGCATAAATTAGCACTAAATCACTCACCGACAGTAACTCTTGAACCATTCATGCTAGATACACCAAGCCAACTTTCACAGGTTTAGGCTATCCTGACTTCAAATTCGTAGAAGTGGTTAACAACTATTACTATATAAATTAGCATAAAACAACTCACCAACAGTAACTCTTGAACTGTTCAAACTAGAGACACCATACCAATCAATACATTTTTACAGCTACCTACTTTTTCAACTATAACCAGTCATTACCATTACTACTGCAGTCAGTACCACTACACTAACTTATTTCAAAACCATAGTTTAAAACAAGTTAGCAAGCACACCACATTTTCTTCCGGAAATGTACATTTCCAGTATTGTAGATTGCCTTTGTCTAGCCACTTAATCATATCAATCTTCGTCCACTCTTTCTTCCATCTAAAGATAGCAGAACTCATAACTTTTATGATTCCCAGACAATTTAACCTCAGGTTTGTCTCCTGCTGTCTGAGTTAATGTTAGCAATTGAACCATGCAATTTGATTTGACTACTAGACTATCTGCCTTTTGCTGTTTTTCTGGAGATCTTTGGCTGCTCACACATAAGTGGCTCATACTAGTGATTTACGATCTGTGATGTCCTCAGTCCTCATTGTAATCATTATTATTGAAACTACAGCACTGGCTCCAGACCAGCTGTTAGGGGCATAAAGTAACCTCACACCCTCTTCTTCCAGCTGGGTGAGGAGCCCTCAAATAAGGAGTCTGGTCTATTGATGAAGAGGCTATCACGTAACAGCACCACCCAATGGTACGCAGGCCTGGAGCGTAAAGTGGAACTTTTGGCTGATAATTCTTTTGATATCTTCCTGCCCAATGTAACGGCTGTTGATAGAAGGAAGTACAAGTGTCTCCTGGCAGCACATGTCGGAGAGCAGAACCAGGAGGGGCAGGTTCACCTCAGAGTGACAGGTGAGTGTGTTCTATTCTCATTGTGTGCTTGTTTTAGTATGTAAACAAACTGTATACTTCATGTGGATGTTTTAAATTGGACCCCCAGAGAGTTCCTCTGTGCTGATATATACTCTTTTAAAGTTTCCAGTGGTGCTCAAGGATTTGTGTATTATTTTTTCATTCGCAGGATGCCTTTACAATAAGTCCACAGACCAATCAGAAAACAATACCATCCTAGTTCTTTCCATTGTGGGCCTTCGACATGAGCTAAACAACTGGTCCCTGGTGGTCTAGTGGTTAGGATTAGGTGCTCTCACCGCCGCGGCCCGGGTTCGATTCCCGGTCAGGGAACATAATGTTTTTCTTTGCTCTGAACGGATTTTCTCTGTACGAACAGTTTTCGCCAATGTTCTCTTCATAATACTATGATAATGTTAAATCAGTGTAGGCTGCTGAGGGGAGGACGGCTCATAGCCGAAAAACCAGATTGCATACCAGAGAGAATACTATAGACATCAAGAAAGCCAGTCAATTGATTATTGACAAGTTTTCCAACACTTTTGATGAACGAGGAAAAATAGAAATAGGCCTATAACAGTTAGGATCAGCTTGATCTCCCCCTTTGGCGATATACCACAATCCCCCGAGGTGCCTTATTGCTATTTTTATTTATTTATTATTTAACAAGGCAAATCAGTTAAGAACAAGTTCGTATTTTCAATGAAGGCCTACACCTGCCAAACCCGGATGACGCAGGGCCAATTGTGCGCTGCCCTCTGGGCCTATCAATCACTGCTGGTTGTGATACAGCCTGTAAAAAATGGTTACCAACGTAATTTGAGTGGTTCTAAAACATAATATCAGTCAGTGTCTGATATATTTGTAATTTTATGTTGGCTATTACCGGTTTCAGTTTTCAAAAGGATCAGCAGTTGTCGTGGCCGAGTGGTTAAGGCGATGGACTAGAAATCCATTGGGATCTTCCCGCGCAGGTTCGAATCCTGCCGACAACGTGATATTTTTCTCCTGTGATTGGTAATGCCCAGGCGTTTACATTGATAGCCAGTATCTGTTATTGTATCACTACACATAAATCGCTAGCTGCACGGTATCAATCTTTACCTACTTGAAATTACGTTACGCCTGTCAATCAAGCACTCCTGTTCATGACAACAGTCATTAGTTGCAAACGCCAGCCTTCCTAAAATGCATTGTTATTTCATCAAGCATGTTCGCTAAATCACGTAGTTAGCTATGTAACGTTAGCTTGCTAAAACTGTTCCTCGCTTCACACCGTCAGCACCACTGACGATACACCCAGAAAAACGGACAGCGAAGATATAGATGCCCTTCTTGAGGACATACTTGACGATGATTTCGATTCCCTTGCGCTATACGTGAGTAAATAACCTTAGCTACATCGCCTTGCATTGTTGAATGCAGTTTTTTGTTGTTGTTGCTAACAGCATCTACTGTCCAGTAGTAGTAGCTAGCTAAAGTTAGCTGTCTGGATATCACACGAATGTATTAGCTAGCTATAATGAGATAAAGATGAGGCTATGTTTGATTGTTTTTAGCCTGTTTCCAAATGAAAGGTTGCTATCATTTTTGTCCTTCTGACTCCAATGCATTAGCTAACGTTACATTGCAAAAGGGCCGGCTAGCAACTTACCTTGGCTTACTGCATTCGCATAACAGGCAGTCTCCTTGTGGCGTGCAACAAGAGGCAGGTCGTTATTGCGTTGGACTAGTTAACTGTAAGGTTGCAAGAATGGATACCCGACATGACAAGGTGAAAATCTGTCGTTCTGCAACTTGGTCCTGGACTTCCTGACGGGCCGCCCCCAGGTGGTGAGGGTAGGAAACAACATCTCCACCCCGCTGATCCTCAACACTGGGGCCCCACAAGGGTGCGTTCTCTGCCCTCTCCTGTACTCCCTGTTCATTAACATTGCTAACTATGTGTATGTGACAAATCAAATTTGATTTGATTTGTTGACCAAATTCGACACTCTCATTGACCTCTATACCAACACTCTTTGCTTGGTGGGCAAGACAACGAAAAACCGCCACCTGCTGGAGGGAAACAGATTTCCCGCCGATTTGGCCCTTTCCCTTCCTCAACATTTAGCCCAGTATATTTTCACTTTGACGGCTACTTTTACTTTTATATTCTAGTAGGATAAATCTACGCCTTGACTTAGACAACGAAATATAGAAAACGCGTTGGTGCTGAACAAAAAATGCGTACCCTGGTCTTTCTCCATGCCTTTGCACTAGGTAAGTTCAAAATTCATTTTAGGGCTAACAAGGCTTTATGTCCTCCCTTACAAAAAAAAGATTGCAGTTTTGAAACTGCAGTAACTTCAGTCGACTGTGGTATTTTGGAAGCAGTAATTGCAAAATTGCAGTTATACTGCACTCTAACTGCAGCTACATTGCAAATGTACTGCAGTAAAAAAATATATGTTATTTTGGATGCAGTATTTGCAGCATACTACAGTTACACTGCACTCTGACAGCCATCTTTTTTTTTTTTCGTAAGGGCTGCCCATCGAGGTTCGTTTTGACATTTGCCTTCCATTTTTCCAGTTTGCCTACACAGCAGGATTATGAAGGATGCTGAAAATACAAGGTCAATATGCGGCAAGGATTCGGTTCTGAGATGTAAAGACAATTCTTTACCTGGGGTCAAGTACCGGTCAGTGAGGTGGTACAAGGTAAACTACTTTGCGTTGCTCTTTTCCAGGGCAGTAATGTGGCTTGCTAATGCTGACTAAAGCCCTGGATCAGAGTCCTCAGGGCTGGTATAGTGCCGAAAATCTCCCCGTCATAATTCTCCCCCCAACTTTGCGTTCTTCATTGCTGCCACTTGCTTGCTTTTCTGCTCTTCACCCCATTGTCAGTTTAGCCTACATTTCACCCGTACCTAAATCCGCTACTGATTGGTATTGGTCTTTTAATAAATCTCTGCCAAAATTCGTCATCTCTCCCATGTCTTATTCGACTAGTACTTTTTAAAGTGTAAGGATAATAATTCAGCCATAGTTGTTCTGAAATGTTTATTGCTTGCCAACATTTTACTCCTTCTATGTTTAATATAACGCATATACATTAATTATTAATTTTGGTTGCCTATCCTGACGTGAAGTTTGTTCTGTAGAAAGTATTTGACTCTGATGTGTGCCACAGAAAGTATTTGACTCTGATGTGTGCCACAGAAAGTATTTGACTCTGATGTGTGCCACAGAAAGTATTTGACTCTAGTCACACAATTAAGGAAATTAAAAGGGGGAGAATTCTGACTGGGGGGAGATTTTCAGCACAACATTTGTTCGCTCATAATAGGCAGGATTAGGCGGATTGATGAGGGCGACATTTTCACAGCTAAACTGACCAAGACGCACCTCCAACAACACATAAAACCTCACATACTTATGAGACACCACATTAAAATAGAGACACCAAACCATCTTTCACATGTTCAGGCTATCCTAACTTCCAATTCTTAAAAACTTTAACTATAACTATATACATTTGCATAAATTAGCACTAAATCACTCACCGACAGTAACTCTTGAACCATTCATGCTAGATACACCAAGCCAACTTTCACAGGTTTAGGCTATCCTGACTTCAAATTCGTAGAAGTGGTTAACAACTATTACTATATAAATTAGCATAAAACAACTCACCAACAGTAACTCTTGAACTGTTCAAACTAGAGACACCATACCAATCAATACATTTTTACAGCTACCTACTTTTTCAACTATAACCAGTCATTACCATTACTACTGCAGTCAGTACCACTACACTAACTTATTTCAAAACCATAGTTTAAAACAAGTTAGCAAGCACACCACATTTTCTTCCGGAAATGTACATTTCCAGTATTGTAGATTGCCTTTGTCTAGCCACTTAATCATATCAATCTTCGTCCACTCTTTCTTCCATCTAAAGATAGCAGAACTCATAACTTTTATGATTCCCAGACAATTTAACCTCAGGTTTGTCTCCTGCTGTCTGAGTTAATGTTAGCAATTGAACCATGCAATTTGATTTGACTACTAGACTATCTGCCTTTTGCTGTTTTTCTGGAGATCTTTGGCTGCTCACACATAAGTGGCTCATACTAGTGATTTACGATCTGTGATGTCCTCAGTCCTCATTGTAATCATTATTATTGAAACTACAGCACTGGCTCCAGACCAGCTGTTAGGGGCATAAAGTAACCTCACACCCTCTTCTTCCAGCTGGGTGAGGAGCCCTCAAATAAGGAGTCTGGTCTATTGATGAAGAGGCTATCACGTAACAGCACCACCCAATGGTACGCAGGCCTGGAGCGTAAAGTGGAACTTTTGGCTGATAATTCTTTTGATATCTTCCTGCCCAATGTAACGGCTGTTGATAGAAGGAAGTACAAGTGTCTCCTGGCAGCACATGTCGGAGAGCAGAACCAGGAGGGGCAGGTTCACCTCAGAGTGACAGGTGAGTGTGTTCTATTCTCATTGTGTGCTTGTTTTAGTATGTAAACAAACTGTATACTTCATGTGGATGTTTTAAATTGGACCCCCAGAGAGTTCCTCTGTGCTGATATATACTCTTTTAAAGTTTCCAGTGGTGCTCAAGGATTTGTGTATTATTTTTTCATTCGCAGGATGCCTTTACAATAAGTCCACAGACCAATCAGAAAACAATACCATCCTAGTTCTTTCCATTGTGGGCCTTCGACATGAGCTAAACAACTGGTCCCTGGTGGTCTAGTGGTTAGGATTAGGTGCTCTCACCGCCGCGGCCCGGGTTCGATTCCCGGTCAGGGAACATAATGTTTTTCTTTGCTCTGAACGGATTTTCTCTGTACGAACAGTTTTCGCCAATGTTCTCTTCATAATACTATGATAATGTTAAATCAGTGTAGGCTGCTGAGGGGAGGACGGCTCATAGCCGAAAACCAGATTGCATACCAGAGAGAATACTATAGACATCAAGAAAGCCAGTCAATTGATTATTGACAAGTTTTCCAACACTTTTGATGAACGAGGAAAAATAGAAATAGGCCTATAACAGTTAGGATCAGCTTGATCTCCCCCTTTGGCGATATACCACAATCCCCGAGGTGCCTTATTGCTATTTTTATTTATTTATTATTTAACAAGGCAAATCAGTTAAGAACAAGTTCGTATTTTCAATGAAGGCCTACACCTGCCAAACCCGGATGACGCAGGGCCAATTGTGCGCTGCCCTCTGGGCCTATCAATCACTGCTGGTTGTGATACAGCCTGTAAAAAATGGTTACCAACGTAATTTGAGTGGTTCTAAAACATAATATCAGTCAGTGTCTGATATATTTGTAATTTTATGTTGGCTATTACCGGTTTCAGTTTTCAAAAGGATCAGCAGTTGTCGTGGCCGAGTGGTTAAGGCGATGGACTAGAAATCCATTGGGATCTTCCCGCGCAGGTTCGAATCCTGCCGACAACGTGATATTTTTCTCCTGTGATTGGTAATGCCCAGGCGTTTACATTGATAGCCAGTATCTGTTATTGTATCACTACACATAAATCGCTAGCTGCACGGTATCAATCTTTACCTACTTGAAATTACGTTACGCCTGTCAATCAAGCACTCCTGTTCATGACAACAGTCATTAGTTGCAAACGCCAGCCTTCCTAAAATGCATTGTTATTTCATCAAGCATGTTCGCTAAATCACGTAGTTAGCTATGTAACGTTAGCTTGCTAAAACTGTTCCTCGCTTCACACCGTCAGCACCACTGACGATACACCCAGAAAAACGGACAGCGAAGATATAGATGCCCTTCTTGAGGACATACTTGACGATGATTTCGATTCCCTTGCGCTATACGTGAGTAAATAACCTTAGCTACATCGCCTTGCATTGTTGAATGCAGTTTTTTGTTGTTGTTGCTAACAGCATCTACTGTCCAGTAGTAGTAGCTAGCTAAAGTTAGCTGTCTGGATATCACACGAATGTATTAGCTAGCTATAATGAGATAAAGATGAGGCTATGTTTGATTGTTTTTAGCCTGTTTCCAAATGAAAGGTTGCTATCATTTTTGTCCTTCTGACTCCAATGCATTAGCTAACGTTACATTGCAAAAGGGCCGGCTAGCAACTTACCTTGGCTTACTGCATTCGCATAACAGGCAGTCTCCTTGTGGCGTGCAACAAGAGGCAGGTCGTTATTGCGTTGGACTAGTTAACTGTAAGGTTGCAAGAATGGATACCCGACATGACAAGGTGAAAATCTGTCGTTCTGCAACTTGGTCCTGGACTTCCTGACGGGCCGCCCCCAGGTGGTGAGGGTAGGAAACAACATCTCCACCCCGCTGATCCTCAACACTGGGGCCCCACAAGGGTGCGTTCTCTGCCCTCTCCTGTACTCCCTGTTCATTAACATTGCTAACTATGTGTATGTGACAAATCAAATTTGATTTGATTTGTTGACCAAATTCGACACTCTCATTGACCTCTATACCAACACTCTTTGCTTGGTGGGCAAGACAACGAAAAACCGCCACCTGCTGGAGGGAAACAGATTTCCCGCCGATTTGGCCCTTTCCCTTCCTCAACATTTAGCCCAGTATATTTTCACTTTGACGGCTACTTTTACTTTTATATTCTAGTAGGATAAATCTACGCCTTGACTTAGACAACGAAATATAGAAAACGCGTTGGTGCTGAACAAAAAATGCGTACCCTGGTCTTTCTCCATGCCTTTGCACTAGGTAAGTTCAAAATTCATTTTAGGGCTAACAAGGCTTTATGTCCTCCCTTACAAAAAAGATTGCAGTTTTGAAACTGCAGTAACTTCAGTCGACTGTGGTATTTTGGAAGCAGTAATTGCAAAATTGCAGTTATACTGCACTCTAACTGCAGCTACATTGCAAATGTACTGCAGTAAAAAAATATATGTTATTTTGGATGCAGTATTTGCAGCATACTACAGTTACACTGCACTCTGACAGCCATCTTTTTTCGTAAGGGCTGCCCATCGAGGTTCGTTTTGACATTTGCCTTCCATTTTTCCAGTTTGCCTACACAGCAGGATTATGAAGGATGCTGAAAATACAAGGTCAATATGCGGCAAGGATTCGGTTCTGAGATGTAAAGACAATTCTTTACCTGGGGTCAAGTACCGGTCAGTGAGGTGGTACAAGGTAAACTACTTTGCGTTGCTCTTTTCCAGGGCAGTAATGTGGCTTGCTAATGCTGACTAAAGCCCTGGATCAGAGTCCTCAGGGCTGGTATAGTGCCGAAAATCTCCCCGTCATAATTCTCCCCCCAACTTTGCGTTCTTCATTGCTGCCACTTGCTTGCTTTTCTGCTCTTCACCCCATTGTCAGTTTAGCCTACATTTCACCCGTACCTAAATCCGCTACTGATTGGTATTGGTCTTTTAATAAATCTCTGCCAAAATTCGTCATCTCTCCCATGTCTTATTCGACTAGTACTTTTTAAAGTGTAAGGATAATAATTCAGCCATAGTTGTTCTGAAATGTTTATTGCTTGCCAACATTTTACTCCTTCTATGTTTAATATAACGCATATACATTAATTATTAATTTTGGTTGCCTATCCTGACGTGAAGTTTGTTCTGTAGAAAGTATTTGACTCTGATGTGTGCCACAGAAAGTATTTGACTCTGATGTGTGCCACAGAAAGTATTTGACTCTGATGTGTGCCACAGAAAGTATTTGACTCTAGTCACACAATTAAGGAAATTAAAAGGGGGAGAATTCTGACTGGGGGGAGATTTTCAGCACAACATTTGTTCGCTCATAATAGGCAGGATTAGGCGGATTGATGAGGGCGACATTTTCACAGCTAAACTGACCAAGACGCACCTCCAACAACACATAAAACCTCACATACTTATGAGACACCACATTAAAATAGAGACACCAAACCATCTTTCACATGTTCAGGCTATCCTAACTTCCAATTCTTAAAAACTTTAACTATAACTATATACATTTGCATAAATTAGCACTAAATCACTCACCGACAGTAACTCTTGAACCATTCATGCTAGATACACCAAGCCAACTTTCACAGGTTTAGGCTATCCTGACTTCAAATTCGTAGAAGTGGTTAACAACTATTACTATATAAATTAGCATAAAACAACTCACCAACAGTAACTCTTGAACTGTTCAAACTAGAGACACCATACCAATCAATACATTTTTACAGCTACCTACTTTTTCAACTATAACCAGTCATTACCATTACTACTGCAGTCAGTACCACTACACTAACTTATTTCAAAACCATAGTTTAAAACAAGTTAGCAAGCACACCACATTTTCTTCCGGAAATGTACATTTCCAGTATTGTAGATTGCCTTTGTCTAGCCACTTAATCATATCAATCTTCGTCCACTCTTTCTTCCATCTAAAGATAGCAGAACTCATAACTTTTATGATTCCCAGACAATTTAACCTCAGGTTTGTCTCCTGCTGTCTGAGTTAATGTTAGCAATTGAACCATGCAATTTGATTTGACTACTAGACTATCTGCCTTTTGCTGTTTTTCTGGAGATCTTTGGCTGCTCACACATAAGTGGCTCATACTAGTGATTTACGATCTGTGATGTCCTCAGTCCTCATTGTAATCATTATTATTGAAACTACAGCACTGGCTCCAGACCAGCTGTTAGGGGCATAAAGTAACCTCACACCCTCTTCTTCCAGCTGGGTGAGGAGCCCTCAAATAAGGAGTCTGGTCTATTGATGAAGAGGCTATCACGTAACAGCACCACCCAATGGTACGCAGGCCTGGAGCGTAAAGTGGAACTTTTGGCTGATAATTCTTTTGATATCTTCCTGCCCAATGTAACGGCTGTTGATAGAAGGAAGTACAAGTGTCTCCTGGCAGCACATGTCGGAGAGCAGAACCAGGAGGGGCAGGTTCACCTCAGAGTGACAGGTGAGTGTGTTCTATTCTCATTGTGTGCTTGTTTTAGTATGTAAACAAACTGTATACTTCATGTGGATGTTTTAAATTGGACCCCCAGAGAGTTCCTCTGTGCTGATATATACTCTTTTAAAGTTTCCAGTGGTGCTCAAGGATTTGTGTATTATTTTTTCATTCGCAGGATGCCTTTACAATAAGTCCACAGACCAATCAGAAAACAATACCATCCTAGTTCTTTCCATTGTGGGCCTTCGACATGAGCTAAACAACTGGTCCCTGGTGGTCTAGTGGTTAGGATTAGGCGCTCTCACCGCTGCGGCCTGGGTTCGATTCCCGGTCAGGGAACATAATGTTTTTCTTTGCTCTGAACGGATTTTCTCTCTACGAACAGTTTTCGCCAATGTTCTCTTCATAATACTATGATAATGTTAAATCAGTGTAGGCTGCTGAGGGGAGGACGGCTCATAGCCGAAAAACCAGATTGCATACCAGAGAGAATACTATAGACATCAAGAAAGCCAGTCAATTGATTATTGACAAGTTTTCCAACACTTTTGATGAACGAGGAAAAATAGAAATAGGCCTATAACAGTTAGGATCAGCTTGATCTCCCCCTTTGGCGATATACCACAATCCCCGAGGTGCCTTATTGCTATTTTTATTTATTTATTATTTAACAAGGCAAATCAGTTAAGAACAAGTTCGTATTTTCAATGAAGGCCTACACCTGCCAAACCCGGATGACGCAGGGCCAATTGTGCGCTGCCCTCTGGGCCTATCAATCACTGCTGGTTGTGATACAGCCTGTAAAAAATGGTTACCAACGTAATTTGAGTGGTTCTAAAACATAATATCAGTCAGTGTCTGATATATTTGTAATTTTATGTTGGCTATTACCGGTTTCAGTTTTCAGAAGGATCAGCAGTTGTCGTGGCCGAGTGGTTAAGGCGATGGACTAGAAATCCATTGGGATCTTCCCGCGCAGGTTCGAATCCTGCCGACAACGTGATATTTTTCTCCTGTGATTGGTAATGCCCAGGCGTTTACATTGATAGCCAGTATCTGTTATTGTATCACTACACATAAATCGCTAGCTGCACGGTATCAATCTTTACCTACTTGAAATTACGTTACGCCTGTCAATCAAGCACTCCTGTTCATGACAACAGTCATTAGTTGCAAACGCCAGCCTTCCTAAAATGCATTGTTATTTCATCAAGCATGTTCGCTAAATCACGTAGTTAGCTATGTAACGTTAGCTTGCTAAAACTGTTCCTCGCTTCACACCGTCAGCACCACTGACGATACACCCAGAAAACGGACAGCGAAGATATAGATGCCCTTCTTGAGGACATACTTGACGATGATTTCGATTCCCTTGCGCTATACGTGAGTAAATAACCTTAGCTACATCGCCTTGCATTGTTGAATGCAGTTTTTGTTGTTGTTGCTAACAGCATCTACTGTCCAGTAGTAGTAGCTAGCTAAAGTTAGCTGTCTGGATATCACACGAATGTATTAGCTAGCTATAATGAGATAAAGATGAGGCTATGTTTGATTGTTTTTAGCCTGTTTCCAAATGAAAGGTTGCTATCATTTTTGTCCTTCTGACTCCAATGCATTAGCTAACGTTACATTGCAAAAGGGCCGGCTAGCAACTTACCTTGGCTTACTGCATTCGCATAACAGGCAGTCTCCTTGTGGCGTGCAACAAGAGGCAGGTCGTTATTGCGTTGGACTAGTTAACTGTAAGGTTGCAAGAATGGATACCCGACATGACAAGGTGAAAATCTGTCGTTCTGCAACTTGGTCCTGGACTTCCTGACGGGCCGCCCCAGGTGGTGAGGGTAGGAAACAACATCTCCACCCCGCTGATCCTCAACACTGGGGCCCCACAAGGGTGCGTTCTCTGCCCTCTCCTGTACTCCTGTTCATTAACATTGCTAACTATGTGTATGTGACAAATCAAATTTGATTTGATTTGTTGACCAAATTCGACACTCTCATTGACCTCTATACCAACACTCTTTGCTTGGTGGGCAAGACAACGAAAAACCGCCACCTGCTGGAGGGAAACAGATTTCCCGCCGATTTGGCCCTTTCCATTCCTCAACATTTAGCCCAGTATATTTTCACTTTGACGGCTACTTTTACTTTTATATTCTAGTAGGATAAATCTACGCCTTGACTTAGACAACGAAATATAGAAAACGCGTTGGTGCTGAACAAAAAATGCGTACCCTGGTCTTTCTCCATGCCTTTGCACTAGGTAAGTTCAAAATTCATTTTAGGGCTAACAAGGCTTTATGTCCTCCTTACAAAAAAAAGATTGCAGTTTTGAAACTGCAGTAACTTCAGTCGACTGTGGTATTTTGGAAGCAGTAATTGCAAAATTGCAGTTATACTGCACTCTAACTGCAGCTACATTGCAAATGTACTGCAGTAAAAAAAAAATATATGTTATTTTGGATGCAGTATTTGCAGCATACTACAGTTACACTGCACTCTGACAGCCATCTTTTTTCGTAAGGGCTGCCCATCGAGGTTCGTTTTGACATTTGCCTTCCATTTTTCCAGTTTGCCTACACAGCAGGATTATGAAGGATGCTGAAAATACAAGGTCAATATGCGGCAAGGATTCGGTTCTGAGATGTAAAGACAATTCTTTACCTGGGGTCAAGTACCGGTCAGTGAGGTGGTACAAGGTAAACTACTTTGCGTTGCTCTTTTCCAGGGCAGTAATGTGGCTTGCTAATGCTGACTAAAGCCCTGGATCAGAGTCCTCAGGGCTGGTATAGTGCCGAAAATCTCCCCGTCATAATTCTCCCCCCAACTTTGCGTTCTTCATTGCTGCCACTTGCTTGCTTTTCTGCTCTTCACCCCATTGTCAGTTTAGCCTACATTTCACCCGTACCTAAATCCGCTACTGATTGGTATTGGTCTTTTAATAAATCTCTGCCAAAATTCGTCATCTCTCCCATGTCTTATTCGACTAGTACTTTTTAAAGTGTAAGGATAATAATTCAGCCATAGTTGTTCTGAAATGTTTATTGCTTGCCAACATTTTACTCCTTCTATGTTTAATATAACGCATATACATTAATTATTCATTTTGGTTGCCTATCCTGACGTGAAGTTTGTTCTGTAGAAAGTATTTGACTCTGATGTGTGCCACAGAAAGTATTTGACTCTGATGTGTGCCACAGAAAGTATTTGACTCTGATGTGTGCCACAGAAAGTATTTGACTCTAGTCACACAATTAAGGAAATTAAAAGGGGGAGAATTCTGACTGGGGGGAGATTTTCAGCACAACATTTGTTCGCTCATAATAGGCAGGATTAGGCGGATTGATGAGGGCGACATTTTCACAGCTAAACTGACCAAGACGCACCTCCAACAACACATAAAACCTCACATACTTATGAGACACCACATTAAAATAGAGACACCAAACCATCTTTCACATGTTCAGGCTATCCTAACTTCCAATTCTTAAAAACTTTAACTATAACTATATACATTTGCATAAATTAGCACTAAATCACTCACCGACAGTAACTCTTGAACCATTCATGCTAGATACACCAAGCCAACTTTCACAGGTTTAGGCTATCCTGACTTCAAATTCGTAGAAGTGGTTAACAACTATTACTATATAAATTAGCATAAAACAACTCACCAACAGTAACTCTTGAACTGTTCAAACTAGAGACACCATACCAATCAATACATTTTTACAGCTACCTACTTTTTCAACTATAACCAGTCATTACCATTACTACTGCAGTCAGTACCACTACACTAACTTATTTCAAAACCATAGTTTAAAACAAGTTAGCAAGCACACCACATTTTCTTCCGGAAATGTACATTTCCAGTATTGTAGATTGCCTTTGTCTAGCCACTTAATCATATCAATCTTCGTCCACTCTTTCTTCCATCTAAAGATAGCAGAACTCATAACTTTTATGATTCCCAGACAATTTAACCTCAGGTTTGTCTCCTGCTGTCTGAGTTAATGTTAGCAATTGAACCATGCAATTTGATTTGACTACTAGACTATCTGCCTTTTGCTGTTTTTCTGGAGATCTTTGGCTGCTCACATAAGTGGCTCATACTAGTGATTTACGATCTGTGATGTCCTCAGTCCTCATTGTAATCATCATTATTGAAACTACAGCACTGGCTCCAGACCAGCTGTTAGGGGCATAAAGTAACCTCACACCCTCTTCTTCCAGCTGGGTGAGGAGCCCTCAAATAAGGAGTCTGGTCTATTGATGAAGAGGCTATCACGTAACAGCACCACCCAATGGTACGCAGGCCTGGAGCGTAAAGTGGAACTTTTGGCTGATAATTCTTTTGATATCTTCCTGCCCAATGTAACGGCTGTTGATAGAAGGAAGTACAAGTGTCTCCTGGCAGCACATGTCGGAGAGCAGAACCAGGAGGGGCAGGTTCACCTCAGAGTGACAGGTGAGTGTGTTCTATTCTCATTGTGTGCTTGTTTTAGTATGTAAACAAACTGTATACTGCATGTGGATGTTTTAAATTGGACCCCCAGAGAGTTCCTCTGTGCTGATATATACTCTTTTAAAGTTTCCAGTGGTGCTCAAGGATTTGTGTATTATTTTTTCATTCGCAGGATGCCTTTACAATAAGTCCACAGACCAATCAGAAAACAATACCATCCTAGTTCTTTCCATTGTGGGCCTTCGACATGAGCTAAACAACTGATCCCTGGTGGTCTAGTGGTTAGGATTCGGCGCTCTCACCGCCGCGGCCCGGGTTCGATTCCCGGTCAGGGAACATAATGTTTTTCTTTGCTCTGAACGGATTTTCTCTGTACGAACAGTTTTCGCCAATGTTCTCTTCATAATACTATGATAATGTTAAATCAGTGTAGGCTGCTGAGGGGAGGACGGCTCATAGCCGAAAAACCAGATTGCATACCAGAGAGAATACTATAGACATCAAGAAAGCCAGTCAATTGATTATTGACAAGTTTTCCAACACTTTTGATGAACGAGGAAAAATAGAAATAGGCCTATAACAGTTAGGATCAGCTTGATCTCCCCCTTTGGCGATATACCACAATCCCCCGAGGTGCCTTATTGCTATTTTTATTTATTTATTATTTAACAAGGCAAATCAGTTAAGAACAAGTTCGTATTTTCAATGAAGGCCTACACCTGCCAAACCCGGATGACGCAGGGCCAATTGTGCGCTGCCCTCTGGGCCTATCAATCACTGCTGGTTGTGATACAGCCTGTAAAAAATGGTTACCAACGTAATTTGAGTGGTTCTAAAACATAATATCAGTCAGTGTCTGATATATTTGTAATTTTATGTTGGCTATTACCGGTTTCAGTTTTCAAAAGGATCAGCAGTTGTCGTGGCCGAGTGGTTAAGGCGATGGACTAGAAATCCATTGGGATCTTCCCGCGCAGGTTCGAATCCTGCCGACAACGTGATATTTTTCTCCTGTGATTGGTAATGCCCAGGCGTTTACATTGATAGCCAGTATCTGTTATTGTATCACTACACATAAATCGCTAGCTGCACGGTATCAATCTTTACCTACTTGAAATTACGTTACGCCTGTCAATCAAGCACTCCTGTTCATGACAACAGTCATTAGTTGCAAACGCCAGCCTTCCTAAAATGCATTGTTATTTCATCAAGCATGTTCGCTAAATCACGTAGTTAGCTATGTAGCGTTAGCTTGCTAAAACTGTTCCTCGCTTCACACCGTCAGCACCACTGACGATACACCCAGAAAAACGGACAGCGAAGATATAGATGCCCTTCTTGAGGACATACTTGACGATGATTTCGATTCCCTTGCGCTATACGTGAGTAAATAACCTTAGCTACATCGCCTTGCATTGTTGAATGCAGTTTTTTGTTGTTGTTGCTAACAGCATCTACTGTCCAGTAGTAGTAGCTAGCTAAAGTTAGCTGTCTGGATATCACACGAATGTATTAGCTAGCTATAATGAGATAAAGATGAGGCTATGTTTGATTGTTTTTAGCCTGTTTCCAAATGAAAGGTTGCTATCATTTTTGTCCTTCTGACTCCAATGCATTAGCTAACGTTACATTGCAAAAGGGCCGGCTAGCAACTTACCTTGGCTTACTGCATTCGCATAACAGGCAGTCTCCTTGTGGCGTGCAACAAGAGGCAGGTCGTTATTGCGTTGGACTAGTTAACTGTAAGGTTGCAAGAATGGATACCCGACATGACAAGGTGAAAATCTGTCGTTCTGCAACTTGGTCCTGGACTTCCTGACGGGCCGCCCCCAGGTGGTGAGGGTAGGAAACAACATCTCCACCCCGCTGATCCTCAACACTGGGGCCCCACAAGGGTGCGTTCTCTGCCCTCTCCTGTACTCCCTGTTCATTAACATTGCTAACTATGTGTATGTGACAAATCAAATTTGATTTGATTTGTTGACCAAATTCGACACTCTCATTGACCTCTATACCAACACTCTTTGCTTGGTGGGCAAGACAACGAAAAACCGCCACCTGCTGGAGGGAAACAGATTTCCCGCCGATTTGGCCCTTTCCTTCCTCAACATTTAGCCCAGTATATTTTCACTTTGACGGCTACTTTTACTTTTATATTCTAGTAGGATAAATCTACGCCTTGACTTAGACAACGAAATATAGAAAACGCGTTGGTGCTGAACAAAAAATGCGTACCCTGGTCTTTCTCCATGCCTTTGCACTAGGTAAGTTCAAAATTCATTTTAGGGCTAACAAGGCTTTATGTCCTCCCTTACAAAAAAAAGATTGCAGTTTTGAAACTGCAGTAACTTCAGTCGACTGTGGTATTTTGGAAGCAGTAATTGCAAAATTGCAGTTATACTGCACTCTAACTGCAGCTACATTGCAAATGTACTGCAGTAAAAAAATATATGTTATTTTGGATGCAGTATTTGCAGCATACTACAGTTACACTGCACTCTGACAGCCATCTTTTTTTCGTAAGGGCTGCCCATCGAGGTTCGTTTTGACATTTGCCTTCCATTTTTCCAGTTTGCCTACACAGCAGGATTATGAAGGATGCTGAAAATACAAGGTCAATATGCGGCAAGGATTCGGTTCTGAGATGTAAAGACAATTCTTTACCTGGGGTCAAGTACCGGTCAGTGAGGTGGTACAAGGTAAACTACTTTGCGTTGCTCTTTTCCAGGGCAGTAATGTGGCTTGCTAATGCTGACTAAAGCCCTGGATCAGAGTCCTCAGGGCTGGTATAGTGCCGAAAATCTCCCCGTCATAATTCTCCCCCCAACTTTGCGTTCTTCATTGCTGCCACTTGCTTGCTTTTCTGCTCTTCACCCCATTGTCAGTTTAGCCTACATTTCACCCGTACCTAAATCCGCTACTGATTGGTATTGGTCTTTTAATAAATCTCTGCCAAAATTCGTCATCTCTCCCATGTCTTATTCGACTAGTACTTTTTAAAGTGTAAGGATAATAATTCAGCCATAGTTGTTCTGAAATGTTTATTGCTTGCCAACATTTTACTCCTTCTATGTTTAATATAACGCATATACATTAATTATTAATTTTGGTTGCCTATCCTGACGTGAAGTTTGTTCTGTAGAAAGTATTTGACTCTGATGTGTGCCACAGAAAGTATTTGACTCTGATGTGTGCCACAGAAAGTATTTGACTCTGATGTGTGCCACAGAAAGTATTTGACTCTAGTCACACAATTAAGGAAATTAAAAGGGGGAGAATTCTGACTGGGGGGAGATTTTCAGCACAACATTTGTTCGCTCATAATAGGCAGGATTAGGCGGATTGATGAGGGCGACATTTTCACAGCTAAACTGACCAAGACGCACCTCCAACAACACATAAAACCTAACATACTTATGAGACACCACATTAAAATAGAGACACCAAACCATCTTTCACATGTTCAGGCTATCCTAACTTCCAATTCTTAAAAACTTTAACTATAACTATATACATTTGCATAAATTAGCACTAAATCACTCACCGACAGTAACTCTTGAACCATTCATGCTAGATACACCAAGCCAACTTTCACAGGTTTAGGCTATCCTGACTTCAAATTCGTAGAAGTGGTTAACAACTATTACTATATAAATTAGCATAAAACAACTCACCAACAGTAACTCTTGAACTGTTCAAACTAGAGACACCATACCAATCAATACATTTTTACAGCTACCTACTTTTTCAACTATAACCAGTCATTACCATTACTACTGCAGTCAGTACCACTACACTAACTTATTTCAAAACCATAGTTTAAAACAAGTTAGCAAGCACACCACATTTTCTTCCGGAAATGTACATTTCCAGTATTGTAGATTGCCTTTGTCTAGCCACTTAATCATATCAATCTTCGTCCACTCTTTCTTCCATCTAAAGATAGCAGAACTCATAACTTTTATGATTCCCAGACAATTTAACCTCAGGTTTGTCTCCTGCTGTCTGAGTTAATGTTAGCAATTGAACCATGCAATTTGATTTGACTACTAGACTATCTGCCTTTTGCTGTTTTTCTGGAGATCTTTGGCTGCTCACACATAAGTGGCTCATACTAGTGATTTACGATCTGTGATGTCCTCAGTCCTCATTGTAATCATCATTATTGAAACTACAGCACTGGCTCCAGACCAGCTGTTAGGGGCATAAAGTAACCTCACACCCTCTTCTTCCAGCTGGGTGAGGAGCCCTCAAATAAGGAGTCTGGTCTATTGATGAAGAGGCTATCACGTAACAGCACCACCCAATGGTACGCAGGCCTGGAGCGTAAAGTGGAACTTTTGGCTGATAATTCTTTTGATATCTTCCTGCCCAATGTAACGGCTGTTGATAGAAGGAAGTACAAGTGTCTCCTGGCAGCACATGTCGGAGAGCAGAACCAGGAGGGGCAGGTTCACCTCAAAGTGACAGGTGAGTGTGTTCTATTCTCATTGTGTGCTTGTTTTAGTATGTAAACAAACTGTATACTGCATGTGGATGTTTTAAATTGGACCCCCAGAGAGTTCCTCTGTGCTGATATATACTCTTTTAAAGTTTCCAGTGGTGCTCAAGGATTTGTGTATTATTTTTTCATTCGCAGGATGCCTTTACAATAAGTCCACAGACCAATCAGAAAACAATACCATCCTAGTTCTTTCCATTGTGGGCCTTCGACATGAGCTAAACAACTGATCCCTGGTGGTCTAGTGGTTAGGATTCGGCGCTCTCACCGCCGCGGCCCGGGTTCGATTCCCGGTCAGGGAACATAATGTTTTTCTTTGCTCTGAACGGATTTTCTCTGTACGAACAGTTTTCACCAATGTTCTCTTCATAATACTATGATAATGTTAAATCAGTGTAGGCTGCTGAGGGGAGGACGGCTCATAGCCGAAAAACCAGATTGCATACCAGAGAGAATACTATAGACATCAAGAAAGCCAGTCAATTGATTATTGACAAGTTTTCCAACACTTTTGATGAACGAGGAAAAATAGAAATAGGCCTATAACAGTTAGGATCAGCTTGATCTCCCCCTTTGGCGATATACCACAATCCCCCGAGGTGCCTTATTGCTATTTTTATTTATTTATTATTTAACAAGGCAAATCAGTTAAGAACAAGTTCGTATTTTCAATGAAGGCCTACACCTGCCAAACCCGGATGACGCAGGGCCAATTGTGCGCTGCCCTCTGGGCCTATCAATCACTGCTGGTTGTGATACAGCCTGTAAAAAATGGTTACCAACGTAATTTGAGTGGTTCTAAAACATAATATCAGTCAGTGTCTGATATATTTGTAATTTTATGTTGGCTATTACCGGTTTCAGTTTTCAAAAGGATCAGCAGTTGTCGTGGCCGAGTGGTTAAGGCGATGGACTAGAAATCCATTGGGATCTTCCCGCGCAGGTTCGAATCCTGCCGACAACGTGATATTTTTCTCCTGTGATTGGTAATGCCCAGGCGTTTACATTGATAGCCAGTATCTGTTATTGTATCACTACACATAAATCGCTAGCTGCACGGTATCAATCTTTACCTACTTGAAATTACGTTACGCCTGTCAATCAAGCACTCCTGTTCATGACAACAGTCATTAGTTGCAAACGCCAGCCTTCCTAAAATGCATTGTTATTTCATCAAGCATGTTCGCTAAATCACGTAGTTAGCTATGTAACGTTAGCTTGCTAAAACTGTTCCTCGCTTCACACCGTCAGCACCACTGACGATACACCCAGAAAAACGGACAGCGAAGATATAGATGCCCTTCTTGAGGACATACTTGACGATGATTTCGATTCCCTTGCGCTATACGTGAGTAAATAACCTTAGCTACATCGCCTTGCATTGTTGAATGCAGTTTTTTGTTGTTGTTGCTAACAGCATCTACTGTCCAGTAGTAGTAGCTAGCTAAAGTTAGCTGTCTGGATATCACACGAATGTATTAGCTAGCTATAATGAGATAAAGATGAGGCTATGTTTGATTGTTTTTAGCCTGTTTCCAAATGAAAGGTTGCTATCATTTTTGTCCTTCTGACTCCAATGCATTAGCTAACGTTACATTGCAAAAGGGCCGGCTAGCAACTTACCTTGGCTTACTGCATTCGCATAACAGGCAGTCTCCTTGTGGCGTGCAACAAGAGGCAGGTCGTTATTGCGTTGGACTAGTTAACTGTAAGGTTGCAAGAATGGATACCCGACATGACAAGGTGAAAATCTGTCGTTCTGCAACTTGGTCCTGGACTTCCTGACGGGCCGCCCCAGGTGGTGAGGGTAGGAAACAACATCTCCACCCCGCTGATCCTCAACACTGGGGCCCCACAAGGGTGCGTTCTCTGCCCTCTCCTGTACTCCCTGTTCATTAACATTGCTAACTATGTGTATGTGACAAATCAAATTTGATTTGATTTGTTGACCAAATTCGACACTCTCATTGACCTCTATACCAACACTCTTTGCTTGGTGGGCAAGACAACGAAAAACCGCCACCTGCTGGAGGGAAACAGATTTCCCGCCGATTTGGCCCTTTCCCTTCCTCAACATTTAGCCCAGTATATTTTCACTTTGACGGCTACTTTTACTTTTATATTCTAGTAGGATAAATCTACGCCTTGACTTAGACAACGAAATATAGAAAACGCGTTGGTGCTGAACAAAAAATGCGTACCCTGGTCTTTCTCCATGCCTTTGCACTAGGTAAGTTCAAAATTCATTTTAGGGCTAACAAGGCTTTATGTCCTCCCTTACAAAAAAGATTGCAGTTTTGAAACTGCAGTAACTTCAGTCGACTGTGGTATTTTGGAAGCAGTAATTGCAAAATTGCAGTTATACTGCACTCTAACTGCAGCTACATTGCAAATGTACTGCAGTAAAAAAATATATGTTATTTTGGATGCAGTATTTGCAGCATACTACAGTTACACTGCACTCTGACAGCCATCTTTTTTTTTTCGTAAGGGCTGCCCATCGAGGTTCGTTTTGACATTTGCCTTCCATTTTTCCAGTTTGCCTACACAGCAGGATTATGAAGGATGCTGAAAATACAAGGTCAATATGCGGCAAGGATTCGGTTCTGAGATGTAAAGACAATTCTTTACCTGGGGTCAAGTACCGGTCAGTGAGGTGGTACAAGGTAAACTACTTTGCGTTGCTCTTTTCCAGGGCAGTAATGTGGCTTGCTAATGCTGACTAAAGCCCTGGATCAGAGTCCTCAGGGCTGGTATAGTGCCGAAAATCTCCCCGTCATAATTCTCCCCCCAACTTTGCGTTCTTCATTGCTGCCACTTGCTTGCTTTTCTGCTCTTCACCCCATTGTCAGTTTAGCCTACATTTCACCCGTACCTAAATCCGCTACTGATTGGTATTGGTCTTTTAATAAATCTCTGCCAAAATTCGTCATCTCTCCCATGTCTTATTCGACTAGTACTTTTTAAAGTGTAAGGATAATAATTCAGCCATAGTTGTTCTGAAATGTTTATTGCTTGCCAACATTTTACTCCTTCTATGTTTAATATAACGCATATACATTAATTATTAATTTTGGTTGCCTATCCTGACGTGAAGTTTGTTCTGTAGAAAGTATTTGACTCTGATGTGTGCCACAGAAAGTATTTGACTCTGATGTGTGCCACAGAAAGTATTTGACTCTGATGTGTGCCACAGAAAGTATTTGACTCTAGTCACACAATTAAGGAAATTAAAAGGGGGAGAATTCTGACTGGGGGGAGATTTTCAGCACAACATTTGTTCGCTCATAATAGGCAGGATTAGGCGGATTGATGAGGGCGACATTTTCACAGCTAAACTGACCAAGACGCACCTCCAACAACACATAAAACCTAACATACTTATGAGACACCACATTAAAATAGAGACACCAAACCATCTTTCACATGTTCAGGCTATCCTAACTTCCAATTCTTAAAAACTTTAACTATAACTATATACATTTGCATAAATTAGCACTAAATCACTCACCGACAGTAACTCTTGAACCATTCATGCTAGATACACCAAGCCAACTTTCACAGGTTTAGGCTATCCTGACTTCAAATTCGTAGAAGTGGTTAACAACTATTACTATATAAATTAGCATAAAACAACTCACCAACAGTAACTCTTGAACTGTTCAAACTAGAGACACCATACCAATCAATACATTTTTACAGCTACCTACTTTTTCAACTATAACCAGTCATTACCATTACTACTGCAGTCAGTACCACTACACTAACTTATTTCAAAACCATAGTTTAAAACAAGTTAGCAAGCACACCACATTTTCTTCCGGAAATGTACATTTCCAGTATTGTAGATTGCCTTTGTCTAGCCACTTAATCATATCAATCTTCGTCCACTCTTTCTTCCATCTAAAGATAGCAGAACTCATAACTTTTATGATTCCCAGACAATTTAACCTCAGGTTTGTCTCCTGCTGTCTGAGTTAATGTTAGCAATTGAACCATGCAATTTGATTTGACTACTAGACTATCTGCCTTTTGCTGTTTTTCTGGAGATCTTTGGCTGCTCACACATAAGTGGCTCATACTAGTGATTTACGATCTGTGATGTCCTCAGTCCTCATTGTAATCATCATTATTGAAACTACAGCACTGGCTCCAGACCAGCTGTTAGGGGCATAAAGTAACCTCACACCCTCTTCTTCCAGCTGGGTGAGGAGCCCTCAAATAAGGAGTCTGGTCTATTGATGAAGAGGCTATCACGTAACAGCACCACCCAATGGTACGCAGGCCTGGAGCGTAAAGTGGAACTTTTGGCTGATAATTCTTTTGATATCTTCCTGCCCAATGTAACGGCTGTTGATAGAAGGAAGTACAAGTGTCTCCTGGCAGCACATGTCGGAGAGCAGAACCAGGAGGGGCAGGTTCACCTCAAAGTGACAGGTGAGTGTGTTCTATTCTCATTGTGTGCTTGTTTTAGTATGTAAACAAACTGTATACTGCATGTGGATGTTTTAAATTGGACCCCCAGAGTTCCTCTGTGCTGATATATACTCTTTTAAAGTTTCCAGTGGTGCTCAAGGATTTGTGTATTATTTTTTCATTCGCAGGATGCCTTTACAATAAGTCCACAGACCAATCAGAAAACAATACCATCCTAGTTCTTTCCATTGTGGGCCTTCGACATGAGCTAAACAACTGATCCCTGGTGGTCTAGTGGTTAGGATTCGGCGCTCTCACCGCCGCGGCCCGGGTTCGATTCCCGGTCAGGGAACATAATGTTTTTCTTTGCTCTGAACGGATTTTCTCTGTACGAACAGTTTTCACCAATGTTCTCTTCATAATACTATGATAATGTTAAATCAGTGTAGGCTGCTGAGGGGAGGACGGCTCATAGCCGAAAAACCAGATTGCATACCAGAGAGAATACTATAGACATCAAGAAAGCCAGTCAATTGATTATTGACAAGTTTTCCAACACTTTTGATGAACGAGGAAAAATAGAAATAGGCCTATAACAGTTAGGATCAGCTTGATCTCCCCCTTTGGCGATATACCACAATCCCCCGAGGTGCCTTATTGCTATTTTTATTTATTTATTATTTAACAAGGCAAATCAGTTAAGAACAAGTTCGTATTTTCAATGAAGGCCTACACCTGCCAAACCCGGATGACGCAGGGCCAATTGTGCGCTGCCCTCTGGGCCTATCAATCACTGCTGGTTGTGATACAGCCTGTAAAAAATGGTTACCAACGTAATTTGAGTGGTTCTAAAACATAATATCAGTCAGTGTCTGATATATTTGTAATTTTATGTTGGCTATTACCGGTTTCAGTTTTCAAAAGGATCAGCAGTTGTCGTGGCCGAGTGGTTAAGGCGATGGACTAGAAATCCATTGGGATCTTCCCGCGCAGGTTCGAATCCTGCCGACAACGTGATATTTTTCTCCTGTGATTGGTAATGCCCAGGCGTTTACATTGATAGCCAGTATCTGTTATTGTATCACTACACATAAATCGCTAGCTGCACGGTATCAATCTTTACCTACTTGAAATTACGTTACGCCTGTCAATCAAGCACTCCTGTTCATGACAACAGTCATTAGTTGCAAACGCCAGCCTTCCTAAAATGCATTGTTATTTCATCAAGCATGTTCGCTAAATCACGTAGTTAGCTATGTAACGTTAGCTTGCTAAAACTGTTCCTCGCTTCACACCGTCAGCACCACTGACGATACACCCAGAAAAACGGACAGCGAAGATATAGATGCCCTTCTTGAGGACATACTTGACGATGATTTCGATTCCCTTGCGCTATACGTGAGTAAATAACCTTAGCTACATCGCCTTGCATTGTTGAATGCAGTTTTTTGTTGTTGTTGCTAACAGCATCTACTGTCCAGTAGTAGTAGCTAGCTAAAGTTAGCTGTCTGGATATCACACGAATGTATTAGCTAGCTATAATGAGATAAAGATGAGGCTATGTTTGATTGTTTTTAGCCTGTTTCCAAATGAAAGGTTGCTATCATTTTTGTCCTTCTGACTCCAATGCATTAGCTAACGTTACATTGCAAAAGGGCCGGCTAGCAACTTACCTTGGCTTACTGCATTCGCATAACAGGCAGTCTCCTTGTGGCGTGCAACAAGAGGCAGGTCGTTATTGCGTTGGACTAGTTAACTGTAAGGTTGCAAGAATGGATACCCGACATGACAAGGTGAAAATCTGTCGTTCTGCAACTTGGTCCTGGACTTCCTGACGGGCCGCCCCAGGTGGTGAGGGTAGGAAACAACATCTCCACCCCGCTGATCCTCAACACTGGGGCCCCACAAGGGTGCGTTCTCTGCCCTCTCCTGTACTCCCTGTTCATTAACATTGCTAACTATGTGTATGTGACAAATCAAATTTGATTTGATTTGTTGACCAAATTCGACACTCTCATTGACCTCTATACCAACACTCTTTGCTTGGTGGGCAAGACAACGAAAAACCGCCACCTGCTGGAGGGAAACAGATTTCCCGCCGATTTGGCCCTTTCCCTTCCTCAACATTTAGCCCAGTATATTTTCACTTTGACGGCTACTTTTACTTTTATATTCTAGTAGGATAAATCTACGCCTTGACTTAGACAACGAAATATAGAAAACGCGTTGGTGCTGAACAAAAATGCGTACCCTGGTCTTTCTCCATGCCTTTGCACTAGGTAAGTTCAAAATTCATTTTAGGGCTAACAAGGCTTTATGTCCTCCTTACAAAAAAAAGATTGCAGTTTTGAAACTGCAGTAACTTCAGTCGACTGTGGTATTTTGGAAGCAGTAATTGCAAAATTGCAGTTATACTGCACTCTAACTGCAGCTACATTGCAAATGTACTGCAGTAAAAAAATATATGTTATTTTGGATGCAGTATTTGCAGCATACTACAGTTACACTGCACTCTGACAGCCATCTTTTTTTTCGTAAGGGCTGCCCATCGAGGTTCGTTTTGACATTTGCCTTCCATTTTTCCAGTTTGCCTACACAGCAGGATTATGAAGGATGCTGAAAATACAAGGTCAATATGCGGCAAGGATTCGGTTCTGAGATGTAAAGACAATTCTTTACCTGGGGTCAAGTACCGGTCAGTGAGGTGGTACAAGGTAAACTACTTTGCGTTGCTCTTTTCCAGGGCAGTAATGTGGCTTGCTAATGCTGACTAAAGCCCTGGATCAGAGTCCTCAGGGCTGGTATAGTGCCGAAAATCTCCCAGTCATAATTCTCCCCCCAATTTCGCGTTCTTCATTGCTGCCACTTGCTTGCTTTTCTGCTCTTCAGCCCATTGTCAGTTTAGCCTACATTTCACCCGTATCTAAATCCGCTACTGATTGGTATTGGTCTTTTAATAAATCTCTGCCAAAATTCGTCATCTCTCCCATGTCTTATTCGACTAGTACTTTTTAAAGTGTAAGGATAATAATTCAGCCATAGTTGTTCTGAAATGTTTATTGCTTGCCAACATTTTACTCCTTCTATGTTTAATATAACGCATATACATGAATTATTAATTTTGGTTGCCTATCCTGACGTGAAGTTTGTTCTGTAGAAAGTATTTGACTCTGATGTGTGCCACAGAAAGTATTTGGCTCTAGTCACACAATTAAGGAAATTAAAAGGGGGAGAATTCTGACTGGGGGGAGATTTTCAGCACAACATTTGTTCGCTCATAATAGGCAGGATTAGGCGGATTGATGAGGGCGACATTTTCACAGCTAAACTGACCAAGACGCACCTCCAACAACACATAAAACCTCACATACTTATGAGACACCACATTAAAATAGAGACACCAAACCATCTTTCACATGTTCAGGCTATCCTAACTTCCAATTCTTAAAAACTTTAACTATAACTATATACATTTGCATAAATTAGCACTAAATCACTCACCAACAGTAACTCTTGAACCATTCATGCTAGATACACCAAACCAACTTTCACAGGTTTAGGCTATCCTGACTTCAAATTCGTAGAAGTGGTTAACAACTATTACTATATAAATTAGCATAAAACAACTCACCAACAGTAACTCTTGAACTGTTCAAACTAGAGACACCATACCAATCAATACATTTTTACAGCTACCTACTTTTTCAACTATAACCAGTCATTACCATTACTACTGAAGTCAGTACCACTACACTAACTTATTTCAAAACCATAGTTTAAAACAAGTTAGCAAGCACACCACATTTTCTTCCGGAAATGTACATTTCCAGTATTGTAGATTGCCTTTGTCTAGCCACTTAATCATATCAATCTTCGTCCACTCTTTCTTCCATCTAAAGATAGCAGAACTCATAACTTTTATGATTCCCCAGACAATTTTTTAATAATGTCTGGAATGGAATCTGGCCTGCTCGCCTCCCTACCACTGAGGAAGTACAGTTCCCGCTCAGCCCAGTCAAAACTGTTCGCTGATCTGGCCCCCCAATGGTGGAACAAACTCCCTCACGACGCCAGGACAGCGGAGTCAATCACCACCTTCCGGAGACACCTGAAACCCCACCTCTTTAAGGAATACCTAGGATAGGATAAAGTAATCCTTCCCACCCCCCCACCCCCTTAAAAGATTTAGATGCACTATTGTAAAGTGGCTGTTCCACTGGATGTCATAAGGTGAATGCACCAATTTGTAAGTCGCTCTGGATAAGAGCGTCTGCTAAATGACTTAAATGTAAAATGTAAATGTAAACTATGTGTTTGATGCATTTGATACCATTCCACTGATTCCACTTCCAGCCATTACCACAAGCTCCTCCTCCCAAATGTATTTTATTTTACCTTTATTTAACTAGGCAAGTCTGTTAAGAACAAATTCTTATTTTCAGTGACAGCCTTGGAAAAGTGGGTTAACTGCCAGTTCAGGGGCAGAACGACAGATTTGTACCTTGTCAGCTCTGAGATTTGAACTTGCAACCTTCCGGTTACTCGTCCAACAATTTAACCACTAGGAGGTGCCACAAATCTCCTGTGTTTTCTGTTTAAACAGTAAGTAAGGATTGAGACTTGGGATACTCCCTTGGTGACAGGCAGTGGCTGAGACAGCAGATTTTCTGACTTTTTACACTGCACTCTTTGAGAGAGGTAGTTAGCAAACCAGGCCAAAGACCCCTCAGACACCAATACTCCTTAGCCGCCCACAATAATGGAATGGTCTACCGTATCAAAAGCTTTGGCCAAGTCAATAAAAATAGCAGCACAACATTGCTTAGAATCAAGGGCAATGGTGACATCACTGAGGACCTTTAAGGTTGCAGTGACACATCCATAACCCTGATCCCTGGTGGTCTAGTGGTTAGGATTCGGCGCTCTCACCGCCGCGGCCCGGGTTCGATTCCCGGTCAGGGAACATAATGTTTTTCTTTGCTCTGAACGGATTTTCTCTGTACGAACAGTTTTCACCAATGTTCTCTTCATAATACTATGATAATGTTAAATCAGTGTAGGCTGCTGAGGGGAGGACGGCTCATAGCCGAAAAACCAGATTGCATACCAGAGAGAATACTATAGACATCAAGAAAGCCAGTCAATTGATTATTGACAAGTTTTCCAACACTTTTGATGAACGGTTGTGATACAGCCTGGAAAACGTAATTTGAGTTGAGCTAAAACATAATATCAGTCAGTTTCTGACATATTTGTAATTTTATGTTGGCTATTACCGGTTTTTGTTTTCAATAGTGTCATCAGTTGTCGTGGCCGAGTGGTTAAGGCGATGGACTAGAAATCCATTGGGATTTTCCCGCGCAGGTTCGAATCCTGCCGACAACGAGATATTTTTCTCCTGTGATTGGTAATGCCCATGCATTTACATTGTAGCATTGATAGCCAGTATCTGTTATTGTATCACTACACATAAATCGCTAGCTGCACGGTATCAATCTTTACCTACTTGAAATTAGGTTACGCCTGTCAATCAAGCACTCCTGTTCATGACAACAGTCAATAAGCCTGAAGCTATGGCGGACGATTTGGACGAATTGCTAGATGAGGTTGAAACAAAGTTCTGTCGCAATGTTTCATTGACGCCACAACTTCAAGCTCCCTCAAATTTATCGACGGCTGGGAAATGTTTAACCCAAACTGGGAAAGAAAGAAAACTCTGGTGCGTAGTAAAATGCAAGTGTCAACCGGCTAACGTTAACGATAGCTAACGTTAGTACGGGGGAATGGACTAAAGTTAGCAAGCAAGGTTAGCAAACCAAGTTGTTGACCATGACTGACACAGTGGAAGCTTATGCAACGTAACTAACGATAGCTATGTAACGTAGTTGCAAACGCCAGCCTTCCTAAAATGCATTGTTATTTCATCAAGCATGTTAGCTAAATCACGTAGTTAGCTATGTAACGTTAGCTTGCTAAAACTGTTCCTCGCTTCACACCGTCAGCACCACTGACGATACCCCCAGAAAAACGGACAGCGAAGATATAGATGCCCTTCTTGAGGACATACTTGACGATGATTTCGATTCCCTTGCGCTAAACGTGAGTAAATAACCTTAGCTACATCGCCTTGCATTGTTGAATGCAGTTTTTTGTTGTTGTTGCTAACAGCATCTACTGTCCAGTAGTAGTAGCTAGCTAAAGTTAGCTGTCTGGATATCACACGAATGTATTAGCTAGCTATAATGAGATAAAGATGAGGAGGCTATGTTTGATTGTTTTTAGCCTGTTTCCAATGGGAAGGTTGCTATCATCTTTGTCCTTCTGACTCCAATGCATTAGCTAACGTTACATTGCAAAAGGGCTGGCCCGTAGGTGGTCTCATATTTGCTTAACTCTACACATTTGCAGACTGGACAGCTTCCTAAAATGACGAAGACATTGCCACAGTCCACAAGAAAGTAAGTTTTCTTACAACCCTATTTTTAAAAAACATTTTAATAAAACAACTTATTCATGCAAACATAGTTAGTTGTCCTGGCTGAGTCGTCGAACATATAGGCAGTTGTCGTGGCCGAGTGGTTAAGGCGATAGACTAGAAATCTATTGGGATCTTCCCGCGCAGGTTCGAATCCTGCCGACAACGGTTTATTTTGTGTTGCAGCCTGTGGAATCATAATATCTGCCTGTGGTATACTGCAAAAAGTCAATGTGTTCATATGACGTTATTATTGAAACCCAGTAAATGTTATCTAAGACATCTGTATATCTCTGTTGCATGCAGTCAATGTAATTGTATGTTTTACAGTTGTCATTATTTAAGGCAGACCAAAATGGTAATTCACGGGGAGCCATAAAATCTAGTAGTGAGCCTTTGGTAAAGCATGTATTTGATAAAAGCTCTCTTTTGATCCCCATTTGTTCTTATGTGAGCAGGTGCTGCCCAGTTTTCCTTGGTGGAAGCTCCATTGAAAATGGTGTAGGAACAGCTGTTTCACAAAGGTAAAAGTGCTGTTTAATTGTAGTGCAGGGATCATCAACTGGATTCAGCCCGAGGGCCATTTTTTTTCTTTAGAGGATGGTCAGGAGGCCAGAACATAATTACGGTTAATTAGTCAACTGCAACTTGATTGCAAGAAGCCCAAACCGATATAATATTTAACTACAACAGACTAATTTCAAACCCTGCTTTCATTTGTTTATGATCACATACTGTATCTCTCTATATTATGCGTGGGAATTCTTTGGAACAGATTTCCTAAATTAAAATCACTTGTTTGGTGCTGATTTGCTGGTGTTTTTACAGTCTTATGTCCAACAATAAAATGATAAAATGTATTTATTTATTTTGCTCAAAAAACGCGGGGGACCAATTAAAATCACAGAAGGGCCGCCAGTTGGGGAACCCTGTTGTAATTGTGTGTGTGTGTGTGTGTGTGTAATTGTGTGTGTGTGTGTGTGTGTGTGTGTGTGTGTGTGTGTGTGTGTGTGTGTGTGTGTGTGTGTGTGTGTGTGTGTGTGTGTGTGTGTGTGTGTGTGTGTGTGTGTGTGTGTGTGTGTGTGTGTGTGTGTGTGTGTGTGTAAAAGCATGGATCACATTTTAATTTGACTCACTGTTTAACATGTGCTGACAGGTCGTGTGATCAGCTGAGATGTATCTCCTGTGACTTTCGGGTGGCCATGTTTGGCGATCATGAATGGGACCCCTCTTGTGATTACCTCTTCTTCAGGTGAACCTCCTCTCATTGGGCCTGATGTATCTTTATCGGGTAACAAACTATTTGCGGAATTTAAATATTGTTATTATCTTGAAACAATTTGGAAGTTGATACAGAAAAAAAATCCCAAATTTCTCAGATTTGAACAGAAGAGGGCAGTGTAAACCTTTTTATTTTGGGACTTCGTGAAAATAAACTGGAATAATCTTCATTTGATTCTTAATGTAAAATATTGTGTTGTTTCACTGACAGAGAGCTTGCCCATGATAACAAAGACTGACACTTAAGCTTAGTTAAGGAAGTGAAGTGGAAGACCTCATAGCAGTAGCGGTGTGAGTATGCAGGCATGGGTATTTGGTGCTCTTAACACCAAGACAGTAATTAAATTATTCTAGGCTACATGAATTTGATACAATTGGTGAGAGTTGACTTGAAATGCAAACTAAGAAAGACAACAGACAGAAGGGCTGTGCTCATATGGGAGAAAAACATTTTAAAATAGATAAACAAAGAAGGCTATCTCAATCACAATGTTGTTGGTGTTTTGGTGCACGTTCCAAGCATGTGGGTTTTGCTGTCGGTGTTATCACAGCAGTGAAGTAATTATCTGTTCTGGTGGACACTTGGGTGGTTTCAGGCTTTTTGCTGAAGTATAGAGGTTACTAAGTGTCTGAGAGCCCAGGGCTCCTCTACAAGACATGGGGATTCATTTATCATTCAAATGTGCTTGTTAAATGCAACGTAGTGTATTGTGCAAATTATGCTTCCACTCAGATTAATTCCTTCAGCTGTAAATTGCAGGTTAACTCTTGAATATGTGTGATGTTTCCAATCATTCCACAATCTTTCAGGGGTTCTTGGAGGCTGGTTTTGTTCCATGCACATGACCAACTTAAATAATCAAGTACTTTGTGAATTTAGTACTACTTATCCTATCTATAACTCTACATACCAATACTGTGAGAGATATTCACCTACTGGTCATTGCTTAGCTAACCAGCCTTGTCTCTTTGTATCTCTGCAGGAACAACATGCCAGACTGTCAGAAGCTGCGGGCTAAGCTGAGGAGAAGAAAAGGGGCGCGGGCGTACGCCTGCCAGTGTAGCTGGCACTCTGCTCGAGACCTCACCGACCTGAGAGAACAGCACCAGCTCAAGTGGGTCTGTGGGAAGCATGATGTATGACAGCCTTCTTTCTATCACACACACACACACACACACACACACACACACACACACACACACACACACACACACACACACACACACACACACACACACACACTATCACTTTTCAGTTACTTGAAAACCAATGTCCTCTTGTTATAGACATCCCAACACACATTTTTCTGCCTTGAGAATGATGTAGGTCTTTCTCTGCATTACATTTAGTGTGTTCTGGGTTTAAATGTAAATGAACATGGTAGGTCTTCTGCTATCTTTAGAGATGTGATTTTAGCTAGCTCAGTTTTAAGAGCAGGTATATGCCAGACCATACTTGTGTGAAAACGGTACCTAGGAAAGATGAGGCTAAATTGAACCGAGTATTTTATGTATAAAATAAAAATAGTAATGAAGACATTCCATTATCTGGTAGTATTTCACATACAATGCTGTTACATGCTTTTCTGTAGCCTTTCCTTCTGTCTTAGTTTCTAATTCCCTTGTCCCTTTGTTTATTTCCTCTTCTGTCCCTTTGAGTGAAATGCATTCTCTGTTTTAAGGGATTTCTGATCTTACCATTCATGTATTGTGTATAGTATGAAGGTGAGGTTAGTGTGAAGTTAAATGACCCAAACCTTTCCTGTTGCATCTATGCTAGACATTTAGAAGAAAAAATAATTAAAGATAAAATAATCACTTCACTCTGACAGTCTAGTAGTTGATGCTTTATAAATGAATCATAATCAAATGAAGTAGTTTGTGGATAGTTTATTAAATATCTACTAATTCATTCATTAGGGAAGCCCCCAAAAAAAAAAAAAAAAAGCTTAACTTCCAAAGACATTTGACGTGATAGCCCAGTCAGAAGTAGACATTTGTTGTGATAGCCCAGTCAGAAGTAGACATTTGATGTGATAGCCCAGTCAGAAGTAGACATTTGATGTGATAGCCCAGTCAGAAGTAGACATTTGTTGTGATAGCCCAGTCAGAAGTAGACATTTGTTGTTATAGCCCAGTCAGAAGTAGACATTTGTTGTTATAGCCCAGTCAGAAGTAGACATTTGTTGTTATAGCCCAGTCAGAAGTAGACATTTGATGTGATAGCCCAGTCAGAAGTAGACATTTGTTGTTATAGCCCAGTCAGAAGTAGACATTTGATGTGATAGCCCAGTCAGAAGTAGACATTTGTTAGCCCAGTCAGAAGTAGACATTTGTTGTGATAGCCCAGTCAGAAGTAACTCATCCAGAACGCCGCAGCCCGTCTGGTGTTCAACCTTCCCAAGTTCTCTCACGTCACCCCGCTCCTCCGCTCTCTCCACTGGCTTCCAGTTGAAGCTCGCATCCGTTACAAGACCATGGTGCTTGCCTACGGAGCTGTGAGGGGAACGGCACCTCAGTACCTCCAGGCTCTGATCAGGCCCTACACCCAAACAAGGGCACTGCGTTCATCCACCTCTGGCCTGCTCGCCTCCCTACCACTGAGGAAGTACAGTTCCCGCTCAGCCCAGTCAAAACTGTTCGCTGCTCTGGCTCCCCAATGGTGGAACACACTCCCTCACGATGCCAGGACAGCGGAGTCAATCACCACCTTCCGGAGACACCTGAAACCCCACCTCTTTAAGGAATACCTAGGATAGGATAAAGTAATCCTTCTCACCCCCCTCAAAAGATTTAGATGCACTATTGTAAAGTGGCTGTTCCACTGGATGTCATAAGGTGAATGCACCAATTTGTAAGTCGCTCTGAATAAGAGCGTCTGCTAAATGACTTAAATGTAAATGTAAAGTAGACATTTGATGTGATAGCCCAGTCAGAAGTAGACATTTGTTAGCCCAGTCAGAAGTAGACATTTGTTGTGATAGCCCAGTCAGAAGTAGACATTTGATGTGATAGCCCAGTCAGAAGTAGACATTTGATGTGATAGCCCAGTCAGAAGTAGACATTTGATGTGATAGCCCAGTCAGAAGTAGACATTTGTTGTGATAGCCCAGTCAGAAGTAGACATTTGTTGTGATAGCCCAGTCAGAAGTAGACATTTGATGTGATAGCCCAGTCAGAAGTAGACATTTGTTGTGATAGCCCAGTCAGAAGTAGACATTTGTTGTGATAGCCCAGTCAGAAGTAGACATTTGTTGTGATAGCCCAGTCAGAAATAGACATTTGATGTGATAGCCCAGTCAGAAGTAGACATTTATTGTGATAGCCCAGTCAGAAGTAGACATTTGTTGTGATAGCCCAGTCAGAAGTAGACATTTGTTGTGATAGCCCAGTCAGAAGTAGACATTTGATGTGATAGCCCAGTCAGAAGTAGACATTTGATGTGATAGCCCAGTCAGAAGTAGACATTTGTTGTGATAGCCCAGTCAGAAGTAGACATTTGATGTGATAGCCCAGTCAGAAGTAGACATTTGATGTGATAGCCCAGTCAGAAGTAGACATTTGTTGTGATAGCCCAGTCAGAAGTAGACATTTGATGTGATAGCCCAGTCAGAAGTAGACATTTGTTGTGATAGCCCAGTCAGAAGTAGACATTTATTGTGATAGCCCAGTCAGAAGTAGACATTTGTTGTGATAGCCCAGTCAGAAGTAGACATTTGATGTGATAGTCCAGTCAGAAGTAGACATTTGTTGTGATAGCCCAGTCAGAAGTAGACATTTGTTGTGATAGCCCAGTCAGAAGTAGACATTTGTTGTGATAGCCCAGTCAGAAGTAGACATTTGATGTGATAGCCCAGTCAGAAGTAGACATTTGTTGTGATAGCCCAGTCAGAAGTAGACATTTGTTGTGATAGCCCAGTCAGAAGTAGACATTTATTGTATAATATAATAATAATATTGTTATAGCCCAGTCAGAAGTAGATCTTTTGGATTGCAAAACATGTGCTCATATTATGTACAAACCATCTGCATATGCGTTTATACACTAGGCTATTCACATCAAGTCTTAGTTGAATAAATGTTGTATGCACTTCATTTTTGTTGCTTTTTCTCCTTGATAATATTAACACAATTTAATTTCAAGTTTAAAAAGTTTGACTGTGCGTTGTGTGGCTCATGTCACCGTATGAATCAATATCAGTGACAGTGCTGTTTGTTCACAATGCTGGTCATTCTGTGCAGTGGAGAAGCGAAGGTGGTTAAGACCGTTGGGCCAGTAACCGAAAGGTCGCTGGTTTGAATCCACACGCTAACGAGGTGAGAGAGAAAAATATGTCTGCGCTCTTGAGCAAGGCAATTAAACATAATTGCTCCTGTTTGTCTTTCTGGATAATAACAACTGCTAATATGTAAATGAATCTGTTTTATAGTTCTCATTTCACTGCTATGTTTGATGAAAAGCTAGTAATTTGTTATGTCATCGTAGTCACTGTCAGAAAGAGACTGGTCCGGGACTTCCTTCATGGTAACATCACCAATCCCCTCTTCATCTTGGACTTCTATGTTCTCATAAAGCTCAGAGGAGGATGAGCTGCTTGAATCTTCTGTATAAAGGACTCACATTACTATTTACATACATCCACAATAAGCTACATGTTTTCAGAAATTTGCATCTACAATACCTTCAGAAAGTATTTACACCCATTGACTTTTTCCATATTATGTGGTTACACAGCCTTAATTTAAAATGGATTAAATTTAGATTTTGTGTCACTGGCCTACACACAATACCCCACATTTGTCAAAGTGGAATTATGTTTGTAGCAACACTATGTGCAATAATAGTGTTCAACATGATTTTTGAATGACTACCACACGCAATTATCTGTAAGGTTCCTCAGTAAAGCAGGGAACTTCAAATCGATTCAACTTCAAAGACATTCAAGGTTTTCCATTGCCTCGTAAAGAAGGGCACCTATTGGTAGATGGTTAAAAATAAAAAAACACACATGGAATATCCCTTTGAGAATAGTGAAGTTTTTCATTACACTTTGGATGGTGTATCAATATACCCAGTCACTACAAACATACATCATTCCTACTCAGTTGCCGAAGAGGAAGGAAACCGCTAAGAGATTTGACCATGAGGCCAATGGTAACTTTAAAACATTTACAGAGTTTAATGACTGATGGGAGAAAACTGAGGATAGATTAACAACATACTCCACAATACTAACCTAAATGGGGGGAAAAAGGAAACCTGTACAGAATAAATATATTTTAAAACATGCATCCTGTTTGCAATAAGGCACTAAAGTAAAACTGCAAAATATGTGACAAAGAAATTAACTTTGTCCTAAATATAGAGTGTTATGTTTGGGACAAATCCAACACATCACTGAGTACCACTCTTAATTTTGTCAAGTATGGTGGTTGCATCATGTTAAGGGTATGCTTGTCATCAGCAAGGAGTAGAGAGATTTTTTTAGGATAAAAATAAACAGAATAGAGCCAAGCACAGGCAAAATACTAGAGGAAAACCTGGTTCAGTCTGCTTTTCAATAGACACAGGGAGACAAATTCACCTTTCAGCAGGACAAAAACCTAAAACACAAGGCAAAATATACATTGGCCTAGTTACAGTTTTGATTTAATTTGGCTTAAATCTATGGCATGACTTGGAAATTGTCACACCCTGATCTGTTTCACCTATCCTTGTGCTTGTCTTCATCCCCTCCAGGTGTCACCCATCTTCCCCATTTTCCCCTGGGTATTTAAACCTGTGTTTTCTGTCTGTCTGTTGTCAGTTCGTCTTGTATGTTCCAAGTCAACCAGTGTGTTTTCCCTGTGGTCCTGCCTTTTCTATTCTCTTTTAATAGTCCTCCCAGTTTTGACCCTTGCCTGTTTTCTGGACTTTACCCGCCTGCCTGACCATTCTGCCTGCCCTGACCTCGAGCCTGCCTGACCATTCTGCCTGCCCTGACCTCGAGCCTGCCTGACCATTCTGCCTGCCCTGAACTCGAGCCTGCCTGACCATTCTGCCTGCCCTGACCTCGAGCCTGCCTGACCATTCTGCCTGCCCTGACCTCGAGCCTGCCTGACCATTCTGCCTGCCCTGACCTCGAGCCTGCCTGCCTGCCTGCCACACTGTACCTCCTGGACTCTGAACTGGTTTTGACTTTTTGCCTCTCCACGACCATTCTCTTGCCTACCCCTTTTGGATTATTAATAAATATCAAAGACTCAAACTCTATGCCTCCTGTGTCTGCATCTGGGTCTCGCCTTGTGCACTTATAGAAATGGCTGTCTAGCAATGATAAACAACCAACTTGACAGAGCTTGAATAATTTTAAAAAGTATAATTTGCAAATATTGTAGAATCCAGGTGTTGCAAAGATTTTAGAGATTTACCCAGAAAGACTGACCGCCGTAATCACTGCCAAAGGTGATTCTAACATGTATTAACTCGGGTCTGAATACTTATTTAAATAGATATTTATTTATTTAAAAAAATATATATATATATATATTTCTAAAAACATGTTTTCACTTTTGTCATTATGGGGTATGTGTTTTTAATTTGTTTTATCCATTTTGAATTCAGACTGTAACAAAGTGGAATAAGTCAAAGGGTATGACTACTTTATGAAGGCAATGTACATTACAGACAGTACATGACTCTAGAATCTACTGCACAGTTGTGATCCATGTAGGGGAATACGTGTACCTGGTGCCGCCATTGAACATGACTTAATGTCAAGGACTAGGCTTAATCTTTCTCAAGGGAACCTACCCTTAATTGTAATGCATCAATGTTTGAACATTTTAATCACCCCTTTGCATGAACGGCATAGCCACAGCAAATAGTGGTGCTGCAGCACCCCCTCATGAATTGAAATGAAGTCATAAATAATACGTACACAAAAATCACAATTAGAGAACAAGGGCGTAATTACTCCTGTATGAGCAGAGAAACGCACTCCTCTTTACTCACAGTCGCATAGCAGCCTAGACCTACTCCCAACCGAAAGCCTGTGACTTGTCAATGTGATTTTGTTTAACTGACTCTCCATCTGTATATTTGGTTAATTCTCTGGCTGGCCAAATAAGTAGAGGTGGTAACTCATCTATTTGTTTGCTCATCTATCACTGATTAGAAACATTTAGCATGCAGTAATGCACCTTAAATCAAGCGTAGGCCTATTGTTATGCTCAATGGCGTATAGGCAACTCCAAAAGCCTGCAGAGGTTGTGAAATATGAACAGGAGACTCATGCTTTTGAAAATATAGATTGCTATTATTCTCTTATCAGTATCATGATGAAGATACTCCCAATGTAAGACCCTACGCCTGCTCCCTATCAAAGCGGAGGGAGGGTAGAAAAGAGATGAAACGTGGATCAAAAAAGCATGGGCTTTGCCTTGGGCTCTGTTTCAAAATCACGTTTTTTATATGACAGCTGTTCTACATGTTGCTGTGATGCAAGTTGTGTGGGAAAAATATGATGTCTTTTATTCTGTTATATTTCATTATATTCCCAGCCTACGACAAAATATATGTGTGTTGACTGTTTAAGGAACAAAATAACTTGATTTTATATGCATGGCACAGCCATGTAGCCTATCGGCTACACAGACCAGTAAACATCATTACACTCTAAATATGCCATTCTATTCTTTTGAAAATAAATTGTATTGGTCCTATAATGTCTCTTAGGACCTGCCAAAAAACTCATTCATTATGGATTTCTTTGTGATGGTGTATATTTAATTAATTTATTAAAACAGACATCCACCCACATCTACTCCCACTCCTAATTATGCTGGCATGTGCATGGGAGATATAAAATACTTATCTCGGCAAGAATGTGGTAAAAATGGGACTGTGAATTGGGTCTGTAAAACATTGCCAGATAAATAAGTAAAAATACAGTCAAAATGCCTTAAAGTCTGTCTATAACGGGTATTAGTGTCTGTAATCTAATTGACTCTGTCATTCTGAGGTGTAGCTCTCCATAGCTTAATGGCAGATTAGAGTGAAAAACAGAGCCAGGCAATTTCCTCCATCTGAATGAGGACCATCTCTCTCTTCAACTCTCCCTCCCTCTGTTGGATTCAAGCATGTGCCTGCCAGAAATACTACCCTTTCCATTATTCACTGTGATAGTAAATCTGGCGAAAACTAAAGGAATTAAGTACATTTTAAATCCTCACAGATGTTTATGCCCCATACCCAATGGCCCCATCTGTCAGACTATTTTAGCTCTTTGAATTGAGTTTTGACACAACCTGAAATCACAGTGGCTTATAAACTTAGAGAAACCTTTGAATATGATTTGTTCTGTTTCTTTCAGAGATTACACCGGTGGCGTCAAATTAATTTGGCAGGTTTTGAAACACAATATGACACAAGAAAGGAGACTGAGAATTAGTCTCTGCAGGGAACATTACACGGTTCAATGGAAATTCTGTCCACCTTTGAAACACACATGCACAGACTCATCAGAAATGTATCAGGTACCTTGATTTTGACTGCTCAGTTGGTGGCAGTTGCTGTTCACAGGCTGTTGCTGATCCTGGTGTGCACTGGTTGATTGCACAGGGGAATGTGTATAGGTGTTCTCTGAGGAGAAAATGAGAAAATGTGCTCCCAATGAAGTAATTACGAATCTACATACTTTCTCCCCAAAACTTTCAAGACAATACTTTCATGTACTGTTCTGTAGTGCAAAAAGCCTTTGCTGTTGTGTCTACCCCATCCAGTGTTTAGACACAGCCAGATGAATTGTGTGTTGTTGTTCCTGTGTATTTGATTTGAACGGACCTGACTGTAGATGCTGTTCCACTGCCATCCCCACGTTGTAGTAGGATTCCCCTGATGATGTACTACTACTCGATCCCAAGGATGGCTCTCTTCCACAGATCAAGTCTGTGAGGGCAGTTTCTCTCAAATCTGGACCTGGGTGGTTAGCATTCCACACAGTTACTCTGTTATCATTGATTCATGAGAATGGATTTCGTAGATGCACTGACTGAGTCTGTTGCAGCATTTACCATTGAGCATTTTGGACTGACCTGAGTCCAGCAGCTCCTTCTCCAGTGTCTCAATGTTTTCATAGCATTCCCCAGAAGACGTGCTGGATGACACCAGCGAATGCACTGGACATACAAATGGTTGTTAGTGTTAGTATGTTACGATAGGGCTCTAATTCATATTTTCTGTCACCATGGCAAGTTTCAGCAAATTATACCTTTTCTGATTCCTTGTCCTGCAAACGGTTGTAGAAAAGTCTCAGATTTTAAGTGGACATTATGTCCTTTTAAGACTAAGAAGAAACCTGTCGGACATGGACACAATATGATCATGGTAAAATCTGGTTCACCCAACCCGACAGTAACTTACGACTTTGGGTGGCAGGGTTTTTTCTCTCAATGCCGTTGATTGTCTCAGCAACAATATTATATTTCTCAGGAGCGTCAGAAGTCTCTGCTGTCTGCGTGGTTTCACATGGCTCTCTGCTTGTGCTTACTCCATTGTCAAGGACCCTGACTAATGAAAACATAAAAGACCATTTGGTTGGCACTGAGTGAGTCCTTGGACCACTTTCTCCCTTAATAGCCATGTGTCACTTCCCATCTTTTTTTCTTTTAGAATTGCACTATTCATCCAAAACTATGAAGATGAACTGACCAAGTGCAGTAGCCATGGCAACAGAGGGTTGGTCATTGAAGTCATAGTTTTCATAGTCAGAGTCACATGAGGCATCGGTGTCATTCTGAGTGGGTTTTTGGGAAAGGTACTGTGGAGCTGCATGAAAGGTCACATAGAGAAAATGTATTCTGACAAGTGGGACACTTGAACTAATAAGACATTTCCTGAAATTGCAAGTAACTAATGGGCACAGAGAGGACAAGTTCATCAGTAGGAACTCACTGTAATCAGCTTTGTCTGTGGTGACTGTGAGGAGGTTGACTCTCTCCCCTCGGTCAGTGTGTTGAGACTGGATGGACAGCAGACGGCCATCTTGTCTTTGGTGAACCAGAAGTGCTAGTAATGAAGGGAAAGTTTTGCCTTTTAAACTCCTCTTTACCGAAACTAGGATAATAGATTTGTTGGCCTTTTGTTGTCTTTGATGTTGGACAAGAAGAAAAGGACAATACATCTCAAAACCAATTAAATATTTGAATTAGACCACCGTCACATATGGCACATATTCAAAGCATTATCATCCCTGTGAAATAAAATATGCTGCTTTTTTAAGTTGATGTGAAAACAACACTGGTGGTGGGACTCTCTTAATGAGCAATCAACCAACCCAGGGGTATGAATACTGTTCCAGTTGGGTGATTTGCTTTGTGTACTGTATTGAATCACATTGCATTGTGTTGTTGTATTATCATAATTGGCAAAACATTGAGAAGAATATGTAATACCCTTCAGACAAAGCAGTTTCTCGGTGTTAATTACTGCTTATTGATGATAGCATGTTTGTTGTTGTTGGTGTGAACAAATGGGAAGAGTGACAGTTGAGTATGAGGCAATGAAAGAGAAAGAAAAATGGAGAAAAACAATGACTCACCAGCTCTCCTCCTGTAAGACAGGAAGAGTGAAGCATTGGAGAGGAGTGTGAGGAGGAGGGCTATAGACAATGCGATGCAGCCCCAGACAGCAGCTACGGGAGGAGAGGACCGGCTCTCTGCACTGGTGACTAGTAGAACTGAGCCTGCTGGGAACAAGAACAAATCATAGTGCAGAGTACAGACTAGATAACAAATTCTTCTTGACATGTTCTAATGAGCAGAGCAGACATTCTTGGTGTATTATTACACAGATGGAGGGTCATGTGTGTCAGCATCTATTGAATGTACCTGTGGTTGAAGTCTGGGTGTTCTGTTCTGCCGTCTTGTTGCCTGGTTGAGATGGAATTCCTGTCAGGGAAATAGAAAAGTCCTAGGGGTGTTAGAGAAATAGAATGTATAACAGATGCATGGCTCACTTCTCCTGAGTAATCAAGGCACTCTTGTTTGAAAGACGGGGAAAAGGTTTGTTTAACAAAAACATTTGCTCAAAAATTGAAAATCCAAGAGGAGTTGTGTTTGTCCATCTGTGTATCTAATGATCTACTGAACCAATATCTGACTCTTATTCAAGAGTTAGACATTGCAGTCAGTCATTTGGCAATTACTGCAAGGAATGTGTGTGTTTCTTAAAGAATTTACTTGAAATGTGTAGGACTCCCAGATTGATGGATGTAGCCTTCTGAGTAGGCCTACATAATAAATCACTTGAGGTGTTCTGATGTGCATGGTCAACAAATGTGCTGGTTGATAAAATACCTGTATTTATGGGAAAGATGTTTGAAAAGGGTATTTTGTTCTTAAATGATATTGTGATGGTAGAGTTATGTCCTTCATGGAGTTGTTCGGGAAGGTCTGCTCAATCCAAGAGTGCAACGAATTGATTACAGCATTGCCCCAAAAAAATGGAGGAGGCGGGTGGCAGTGGGAGGAGGTAGGGAACTGGTCTGTCTGCCCAATATAAAGGATACAAACTGGAGGAGGCAGGTGGCAGTGGGAGGAGGTAGGGAACTGGTCTGTCTGCCCAATATAAAGGATACAAACTGGAGGAGGCAGGTGGCAGTGGGAGGAGGTAGGGAACTGGTCTGTCTGCCCAATATAAAGGATACAAACTGGAGGAGGCAGGTGGCAGTGGGAGGAGGTAGGGAACTGCTCTGTCTGCCCAATATAAAGGATACAAACTGGAGGAGGCAGGTGGCAGTGGGAGGAGGTAGGGAACTGCTCTGTCTGCCCAATATAAAGGATACAAACTGGAGGTGGCAGTGGGAGGAGGTAGGGAACTGCTCTGTCTGCCCAATATAAAGGATCAAAACTGGAGGAGGCAGGTGGCAGCAGGAGGAGGTAGGGAACTGGTCTGTCTGCCCAATATAAAGGATACAAACTGGAGGAGGCAGGTGGCAGCAGGAGGAGGTAGGGAACTGCTCTGTCTGCCCAATCTAAAGGATACAAACTGGGGGAGGCAGGTGGCAGCAGGAGGAGGTAGGGAACTGGTCTGTCTGCCCAATATAAAGGATACAAACTGGAGGAGGCAGGTGGCAGCAGGAGGAGGTAGGGAACTGCTCTGTCTGCCCAATATAAAGGATACAAACTGGGGGAGGCAGGTGGCAGCAGGAGGAGGTAGGGAACTGGTCTGTCTGCCCAATATAAAGGATACAAACTGGGGGAGGCAGGTGGCAGCAGGAGGAGGTAGGGAACTGGTCTGTCTGCCCAATATAAAGGATACAAACTGGGGGAGGCAGGTGGCAGCAGGAGGAGGTAGGGAACTGGTCTGTCTGCCCAATATAAAGGATACAAACTGGGGGAGGCAGGTGGCAGCAGGAGGAGGTAGGGAACTGGTCTGTCTGCCCAATATAAAGGATACAAACTGGGGGAGGCAGGTGGCAGCAGGAGGAGGTAGGGAACTGGTCTGTCTGCCCAATATAAAGGATACAAACTGGGGGAGGCAGGTGGCAGCAGGAGGAGGTAGGGAACTGGTCTGTCTGCCCAATCTAAAGGATACAAACTGGAGGAGGCAGGTGGCAGTGGGAGGAGGTAGGGAACTGGTCTGTCTGCCCAATATAAAGGATACAAACTGGGGGAGGCAGGTGGCAGCAGGAGGAGGTAGGGAACTGGTCTGTCTGCCCAATCTAAAGGATACAAACTGGAGGAGGCAGGTGGCAGTGGGAGGAGGTAGGGAACTGGTCTGTCTGCCCAATATAAAGGATACAAACTGGAGGAGGCAGGTGGCAGTGGGAGGAGGTAGGGAACTGCTCTGTCTGCCCAATATAAAGGATACAAACTGGGGGAGGCAGGTGGCAGCAGGAGGAGGTAGGGAACTGGTCTGTCTGCCCAATATAAAGGATACAAACTGGGGAGGCAGGTGGCAGCAGGAGGAGGTAGGGAACTGGTCTGTCTGCCCAATATAAAGGATACAAACTGGGGGAGGCAGGTGGCAGCAGGAGGAGGTAGGGAACTGGTCTGTCTGCCCAATATAAAGGATACAAACTGGAGGAGGCAGGTGGCAGTGGGAGGAGGTAGGGAACTGCTCTGTCTGCCCAATATAAAGGATACAAACTGGAGGAGGCAGGTGGCAGTGGGAGGAGGTAGGGAACTGGTCTGTCTGCCCAATATAAAGGATACAAACTGGAGGAGGCAGGTGGCAGCAGGAGGAGGAAGGGAACTGGTCTGTCTGCCCAATATAAAGGATACAAACTGGGGGAGGCAGGTGGCAGTACACATGCATATACATGCATATGCACACACTCTCATTCAAATGAACACATACAAGAACACACACACATACATGTAATAGTGCCAGACATGCACACAAACATATAAAGTAGGCATTGCTGTTATGATTTCAGTTGTTCTTGATGTCCTTTGTTTTAAATGTAATATTTAAAAAATAAATAATTTGCATTGTTGCTTGCTGTTTTCTTCTGTCTCTTCCTCTTTCTCTTTAGTTCATTCTCTTGGTTGTTGGTACATTGGAGTTGGGGGGGCGAATGGTTGAGGGACAGCTATTGGGGAACTGTGGGGGGATCTTGGAGGGTTCGGATTTCACATGATTGTGATCATGAAAAAGGGAACTATGACATATATTTTATATCACTATCATGCACACGTTCCCTCACACATAAGGATGGCTCTGTTGTGGAAAGACTGATACTGATGATCAGTATGATCTGATACTGATGATGTTTGATAGTGTCTTGATGCTGTATTGTTTATCCTTCATGTTCTATTACTTTAATGTTATCCCTTGTGTTTTCTGTAATAAATAATTATTTTAAAAAAATTAAAACATGGTCAAATTTAAAAAAAAATTTAGATGCAAGATTTAAAACCCATGGAAGTGCCAAACAACTGTTGTTATGTTGAGGTCAAGGCAGTTTGGATGTTTTCTCACCAAGGAACTCTTGAACTTGGCTCCCAGGTTGAACATCTTTCATTGAGGGTCTTCCTCAGACAGAGCTATGGTTTGACATGTCTACTTTCTGAGTGACATGCATTACTTTGGCCTGTGTGTTTTTGTGCTGCCTGTGTGTTTCATTTTCTTTTCCCGTTAATAAAAATAACAATAATTAATATGCAAAGCTGCTGTCTCTTTTCGGCATATGACCTTTCACATCACCTGATCTCTGCATTACTGTAGGAGGATTTGAAGCTTGTTCGTCAGTATCAGTGTTGAGAGTGACTGAGACTCTGCTATCCATTCAGACATGCTGATAAGGTCACGAGCCAAATCATTCTTGATTCGCAATCATCAGAACCCTGATTGTCGACAGCGTTTAGCATGCTGAAAATCAGCGCTAAGATGATGGGGACTTGGTTCGCCACCAAGACACCGGATGTTCAGTCATGCTAATGTGTTTTACATGTTATTACTGCACTATCCGTATTCAGACCGATCTAAGGAGAACATACACACATCATGTAACAGCATAGCTATTTTAAGTAGTGGGCATGACATTGACTTAGCTTCTATTCACATTTAAAATTTCATTTTTAAATGACATGATTGTGAATACAGTAAGTGACAATGATAATATTATAGCTGCAGGCTTACCTGAACAAACCACTGCAGCGTCCTCTTTGTGTCCACAGTCGTTGACTGTCCCCAGGGAGGGACACTCCCATAGGTTCCTCTCGCTCCCCCCACAGTTCACCTCATCTAAGAGAACCAGACCAACACCCGCTTCAAAGGACCCGTCCTGCCCACTCACATTTAAGGCAGAGCCACAGCCCAATTGAGCACAGACCACGCCCCCATCTCTCAGGTCCCAACTATCGTCACACACCGTTCCCCATTTTTCCTCTCTCCACAACTCCACCCGTCCTTCACAGTGGTGTGAGCCTCCAACCAATCGCACGGCCTGGTGCCCTGAGGAATGGACAGATCAACCAATCAGTTCATAGATAATCAGTTAACCTCGATAGAAGCTGGGCCTCACTCATCACTAAAAAGCAGCTTGAAAATTGAATCGCGCTGGAAGGAGGAACTTGTTGCAAAGCGTCCACAAAACACTTGGAGAGCCCATACGATGGGTCTCCATTGCATGCAATTTGCAGGCGTTACTGCAACAACGTGTTGGTGGTTGCTCAAGATGCTTGCCGATCCAAGCATAAGCTTTGCAATGACGGTCTTACCACAGGTTATCTCAGTCAGGTTAGAGCAGTCTGTGTATGAGAGCTCTGTACAGTTCTCCACCAGTAGGTCTCTGTAGACACACTGGCTCAGACACGTTGAGTTGGAGTAGTTTAATGTAGCTGTGCCATTCTGTCGGCGCTCGTACACTGCCCCGCAGCTCAGGTTGGTACATATGTCCTCCACCACTTTGGCCCACTCTGCAGACCCAAAGTCAAAGGTCACTGGCCTCCACAGCCCTCGATGGAGCACCTCGACAACCCCAGAGCAGTGCTGAGATAGCCTGGGGGGGTGAGATATGGCTGGAGGGATGGAGAGATGCAGAATCAATATGAGAGTGAAATACAGATTTATATTTCCCCATTTCCCCATGTGGTGTAGTCAGATGTACAGTACATGTTATACAGCATAATACACACACATACCCAGACACATTGAATGCCCTAGTTGTTTGTTGGCCTATCGGTTTCTGTGCTATTTGCAGACGTTCAGCAGAGCAACCACATCCTGTGAGTCATGTCCTGTGGAAATGTCACTGGGTGGTGAATTCGGAGGGGGACACTGAAGTCGACCAACCTGATTCTAGAAACACCACGGGACCAAATACTCTCAGTGGTTTCAAACCATATGACACTGGAGCCTTTGGTACTGCATTTCACTCTTCAGTCTTCACTTTTTTCCCTGTTTAAATGTGGTGGATGGAATTGCACTTAATTGAAGTTCAACAAATAGAGAATGAAAACCAGGTTAGTGTAGTATGATTATAACTGAATAACTGATTGATAGTATTTTCCTTAATAATCTGACTCCACTGGACCATTTGATATCCTCTATGACACGAATGACAATTGACCCATTATTTTTATTTTATGTTTGTGTGGGTTGTTCCTCCCACTTTGCACTAGTGGAGCCTTACGCATCACCCTGGGAACAATGAAAATATCGTCTCACTATGGCTTAATTGCTGGTGACCTGTATCATTATAGTAAAAAAAAAGCCTTTGCCTCGTCTCATTTCGATCTCAGTATAATGACTTGTGAGCAATCAAATTCTCTGCAGGATTGTTGCTTGAGGTTGTGTCTCCTCCCTCTAAGAAGCACACAGACACCTTACCCATTCATCCCTCTATTTTTGCACCTAGCAATTTGACTGGATGGGCACGAGGGATTGGAATTTGGGGTTTAGGAAGGAATGGGGGGTGGTATTCAGAGAGTAAGATCGATGTAGATTGCAGTGGCCTCCGGAACCAAATGAAGCTTGATTGGAGGCTCGGGTTCTGAGGATCTTTTTAGCATAATACCAACCATTTAAATAAAACTGGAACTCACTTAGATTGGATGTCTGCTGCTCATCAGTCTCTCTCGACCCAGAGAAGTTCCCCGGAACAGAGTGGTCTTTATTTAGAAAGGCTGAAATATGACAAACAACAACAACAAACTAAGATAAATGACACATTATTGTGGTTATGCGTAGATGGGAGTATTCATGCAACTGTCCAATCAGTTATTTCAGCCTACTTCATGTTGCCAATGCTACATGAAGCCCAGGGCACGTACATTACAAACAAGTTATTGAATTTGGCTCTAATTAGAATAATCTTTTCCATTTTGTAAACTGTCTGTTGGTGGTATTTCAAGGTGGCTACACAATAGTCCCATTAGACGGATATAATATGGAGTCTGTAAATCACTATATTTACACTGGTTTTCACAACAGCTATTATCAACTGCCTCAATTGGTTAATTTAGTTGTTAGATGGGTATGCCATGAATGACATCTGTGGCTCATTGTTGAATTAATCGATGCAGATAATGCATCATCTTTGTCAAGCAAAATAATAGTTTGTTCATGCTTTCATCCCCCCGTCACAGCTCTCCTCCTCAGAAAGCAATTAATTTTGAACTATCACTTTGTTTATGTATCACTCTGTGACAAACTAGTGAGTCATACAAAAACAATTACGCTTCAGCCAATCATTGTTGACTATTGGTTGATTTGAATTCCCTGCACTTTTATGTTGCTTCAAGCAGCCTTTGAATTTTAGCTCGCTAGTGTTCGATGAATCCTATTGGTTGTTGCAGTAAACACCTTACATTGGGAAGTAAAGTAATCCTCTGTAGGATTGTGCAGCATTTAGCCTACACCTAATTGGCATCACTACGGTCAGCCCCTTTTTGTATGAATATTTTATTATTTGCTTGAACACACCAACACGTGCTGTCAACAAGTAGAATAAAACGACATGCTCTTGTACATTCAGACATGAATAAGAAGCAAACAGAAATTCATTAAAAAATATGGTGATGTAGAAGCATAATGAAAAACCAAATGTGACTCCACTGCCGACTATTTTGATGTGCATAGCTTCAGTATTATCCAACAACTCATACAAACAATTGTAAAATACATTTGATGCTTTTGATGTACATAGAGTACAAGCGTCATACTTTCCATCAAAAGAGCCACTGAAAATAATATAGTTGAATACAATCAAAGTCAAAATATTAACATTCTTTTACAGTGGATTGGTGATAAGGTTCCTTCTATTAAAGATTGGCATAAGATACTATTTGAATTGGTGCCTCTGGAATATCTGACATGTACATTGCATTCTAAAACAGACCAGTTCTACAAAGTATGGGAACCTTATCTAAATGGCCTAGAACCTGAGGTATCAGCTATTATGCTGCAAGGATTCTCTTAGAATGGCGGGGATCTATGTATTTCAGAACTACACTGTACGTTCCATGTGTGGAACCTAACCTCTTGGTTTAAACTGAGATTTTTGGTTTAATTTCTGTTTGTAAGTTTGTTTAAAATGTATGTATTGAGAGACGCAATGATGGTGATGGGGTGAGAGAAGCACCGAGCAGGAAGAGGGAAATGGTGTACGTATGTATGTATGTGTATGTATGTATGTGCGTGCGCGTATATATGTGTATATGCATGAGTGTATGTATATGTATGTGTGTGTATGTAGATATGTGTAAGTGAGTGCTGTTTTTTGTGGGGGTTTTTTGTGTGCTTTGTCTCTGTTGTTGTATCTCTTAATATGGGTGAAAATTGTGAAATTCCAATAAAAATACTAATATTAGATTAAACTGTGTTACCTTGAGAGAGGACCAGAACTGGCAGAAGTATTGTCGTCCTGAACAGTTCCATCTCACAGAAAACAGTCAGGCCGGGGTCCTTTGAGCATACTCCTCAACAGAAACAACTTTGTTCTTTTAATATTAATAACAATCGAATGAGAAATAATGCACGTTACTGATCTTATCATGAGTCAAGCAGTGTGCTATATGTCAGAACTTGTGTACTCACTCTATTTCTGTTTGCACTGCTGCAACTGGTGGTTTCCATGAGCATCGTCTCTGACACAAAATCAAATAGGCTTCTGTCTGTAGAGCACACTACTTTCTCAGACACATAGACTGGCTGTGAGATACACCCACTGCCGTACACACAACTACAAGAGGTTCAATTGTTGGCTAACACCCTCAACAACGATTTTAACCTCCCAACGCAACACACAAAAAAGGTTGAATAAACAAACAAACTCAAATTCATATGCAATTTTAAAGAGGCTTACTATTCATCAAATCAAATCAAACCAAATCAAAATTTATTTGTCACATACACATGGTTAGCAGATGTTAATGCGAGTGTAGCGAAATTCTTGTGCTTCTAGTCCCGACAATGCAGTGATAACCAACAAGTAATCTAACTAACAATTCCAAAACTACTGTCTTATACAGTGTAAGGGGATAAAGAATATGTACATAAGGATATACAGAGTGATGGTACAGGGCAGCATACAGTAGATGGTATCGAGTACAGTGTATACATATGAGATGAGTATGTAGACAAAGTAAACAAAGTGGCATAGTTAAAGTGGCTAGTGATACATGTATTACATAAGGATGCAGTCGATGATATCGAGTACAGTATATACGTATGCATATGAGATGAGTAATGTAGGGTAAGTAACATTATATAAGGTAGCATTGTTTAAAGTGGCTAGTGATATATTTACATAATTTCCCATCAATTCCCATTATTAAAGTGGCTGGAGTTGGGTCAGTGTCAATGACAGTGTGTTGGCAGCAGCCACTCAATGTTAGTGGTGGCTGTTTAACAGTCTGATGGCCTTGAGATAGAAGCTGTTTTTCAGTCTCTCGGTCCCAGTTTTGATGCACCTGTACTGACCTCGCCTTCTGGATGATAGCGGGGTGAACAGGCAGTGGCTCGGGTGGTTGATGTCCTTGATGATCTTTATGGCCTTCCTGTAACATCGGGTGGTGTAGGTGTCCTGGAGGGCAGGTAGTTTGCCCCCGGTGATGCGTTGTGCAGACCTGCATTCATTATTATCTCCTTATGTTGATAAAGAGGAGCATGTAAAATGAATCGGACCCAAATAACTCTGTTTTAGGATTCATGAGAACACAATAATACATGGCGTCAGACCAAGGCTCTGCATCTGTCCTTTTGGTCCTAGACCTTAGTGCTGCTTTTGATACCATTGATCACCACATTCTTTTGGAAAGATTGGAAACCCAAATTGGTCAATACGGACAAGTTCTGGCCTGGTTTAGATCTTATCTGTCGGAAAATATATCAGTTTGTCTCTGTGGATGGTTTGTCTTATGACAAATCAGCTGTAAATTTCGGTGTTCCTCAAGGTTCCGTTTTAGGACCACCATTGTTTTCACTATATATTTTACCTCTTGGTGATGTCATTCGGGAAACATAATGTTAACTTTCACTGCTATGCGGACAATTTTTTTATTTATTTTTTTATTTATTTTTGTACTTCCGGTGCCGACAGAGATGGCCGCCTCGCTTCGCGTTCCTAGGAAACTATGCAGTTTTTTTTTTTTTTTACGTGTTATTTCTTACATTAGTACCCCAGGTCATCTTAGGTTTCATTACATACAGTCGAGAAGAACTACTGAATATAAGATCAGCGTCAACTCACCATCAGTACGACCAAGAATATGATTTTCGCGACGCGGATCCTGTGTTCTGCCTTTCATCCAGGACAACGGAATGGATCCCATGCGGCGACCCAAAAAAAACGACTCCGTAAAAGAGGGAAACGAGGCGGTCTTCTGGTCAGACTCCGGAGACGGGCACATCGTGCACCACTCCCTAGCATTCTTCTCGCCAATGTCCAGTCTCTTGACAACAAGGTTGATGAAGTGTAGCATTCCAGAGGGACATCAGAGACTGTAACGTTCTTTGCTTCACAGAAACATGGCTCACTGGAGAGACGCTATCGGAGGCGGTGCAGCCAGCGGGTTTCTCCACGCATCGCGCCGACAGAAACAAACATCTTTCTGGTAAGAAGAAGGGCGGGAGCGTATGCCTTATGGCTAACGAGACATGGTGTGATGAAAGAAACATACAGGAACTCAAATCCTTCTGTTCACCTGATTTAGAATTCCTCACAATCAAATGTCGACCGCATTATCTACCAAGAGAATTCTCTTCGATTATAATCACAGCCGTCTATATTCCCCCCCAAGCAGACACATCGATGGCTCTGAACGAACTTTATTTGACTCTTTGCAAACTGGAATCCATTTATCCGGAGGCTGCATTCATTGTAGCTGGGGATTTTAACAAGGCTAATCTGAAAACAAGACTCCCTAAATTTTATCAGCATATCAGCATATCGATTGCGCAACCAGGGGTGGAAAAACCTTGGATCATTGTTACGCTAACTTCCGCGACGCATATAAGGCCCTGCCCCGCCCTCCTTTCGGAAAAGCTGACCACGACTCCATTTTGTTGATCCCTGCCTACAGACAGAAACTAAAACAAGAAGGTCCCACGCTGAGGTCTGTCCAACGCTGGTCCGACCAAGCTGATTCCACACTCCACGACTGCTTCTATCATGTGGACTGGGATATGTTTCGTATTGCGTCAGATAACACCATTGACGAATACGCTGATTCAGTGTGCGAGTTCATTAGAACGTGCGTTGAAGATGTCATTCCCATAGACACGATTAAAACATTCCCTAACCAGAAACCGTGGATTGATGGCAGCATCCACGTGAAACTGAAAGCGTGAACCACTGCTTTTAATCAGGGCAAGGTGACTGGTAACATGACCGAATACAAACAGTGCAGCTATTCCCTCCGCAAGGCTATCAAACAAGCTAAGCGTAGGTATAGAGACAAGGTAGAATCTCAATTCAATGGCTCAGACACAAGAGGTATGTGGCAGGGTCTACAGTCAATCACGGACTACAAGAAGAAAACCAGCCCAGTCACGGAGCAGGATGTCTTGCTCCCAGGCAGACTAAATAACTTTTTTGCCCGCTTTGAGGACAATACAGTGCCACTGACACGGCCTGCAACGAAAACATGCGGACTCTCCTTCACTGCAGCCGAGGTGAGTAAGACATTTAAACGTGTTAACCCTCGCAAGGCTGCAGGCCCAGACGGCTTCCCCAGCCGCGCCCTCAGAGCATGCTCAGACCAGCTGGCTGGTGTGTTTACGGACATATTCAATCAATCCCTATACCAGTCTGCTGTTCCCACATGTTTCAAGAGGGCCACCATTGTTCCTGTTCCCTAGAAAGCTAAGGTAACTGAGCTAAACGACTACCGCCCCGTAGCACTCACCTCCGTCATCATGAAGTGCTTTGAGAGACTAGTCAAGGACCATATCACCTCCACCCTACCTGACACCCTAGACCCACTCCAATTTGCTTACCGCCCAAATAGGTCCACAGACGATGCAATCTCAACCACACTGCACACTGCCCAAACCCATCTGGACAAGAGGAATACCTATGTGAGAATGCTGTTCATCGACTACAGCTCGGCATTCAACACCATAGTACCCTCCAAGCTCGTCATCAAGCTCGAGACCCTGGGTCTCGACCCCGCCCTGTGCAACTGGGTACTGGACTTCCTGACGGGCCGCCCCCAGGTGGTGAGGGTAGGCAACAACATCTCCACCCCGCTGATCCTCAACACTGTGGCCCCACAAGGGTGCGTTCTGAGCCCTCTCCTGTACTCCCTGTTCACCCACGACTGCGTGGCCACGCACGCCTCCAACTCAATCATCAAGTTTGCGGATGACACAACAGTGGTAGGCTTGATTACCAACAACGACGAGACGGCCTACAGGTAGGAGGTGAGGGCCCTCGGAGTGTGGTGTCAGGAAAATAACCTCACACTCAACGTCAACAAAACTAAGGAGATTATTGTGGACTTCAGGAAACAGCAGAAGGAACACCCCCCTATCCACATCGATGGAACAGTAGTGGAGAGGGTATTAAGTTTTAAGTTCCTCGGCATACACATCACAGACAAACTGAATTGGTCCACCCACACAGACAGCATTGTGAAGAAGGCGCAGCAGCGCCTCTTCAACCTCAGGAGGCTTAAGAAATTCGGCTTGTCACCAAAAGCACTCACAAACTTCTACACATGCACAATCGAGAGCATCCTGGCGGGCTGTATCACTGCCTGGTACGGCAACTGCTCCGCCCACAACCGTAAGGCTCTCCAGAGGGCAATGAGGTCTGCACAACGCATCACCGGGGGCAAACTACCTGCCCTCCAGGACACCTACACCACCCGATGTTACAGAAAGGCCATAAAGATCATCAAGGACAACAACCACCCGAGCCACTGCCTGTTCACCCCGCTATCATCCAGAAGGCGAGGTCAGTACAGGTGCATCAAAGCTGGGACCGAGAGACTGAAAAACAGCTTCTATCTCAAGGCCATCAGACTGTTAAACAGCCACCACTAACATTGAGTGGCTGCTGCCAACACACTGACACTGACTCAACTCCAGCCACTTTAATAATGGGAATTGATGGGAAATTATGTAAAATATATCACTAGCCACTTTAAACAATGCTACCTAATATAATGTTACATACCCTACATTATTCATCTCATATGCATACGTATATACTGTACTCTATATCATCTACTGCATCCTTATGTAATACATGTATCACTAGCCACTTTAACTATGCCACTTTGTTTACATACTCATCTCATATGTATATACTGTACTCGATACCATCTACTGTATCTTGCCTATGCTGCTCTGTACCATCACTCATTCATATATCTTTATGTACATATTCTTTATCCCCTTACACTGTGTATAAGACAGTAGTTTTGGAATTGTTAGTTAGATTACTTGTTGGTTATTACTGCATTGTCGGAACTAGAAGCACAAGCATTTCGCTACACTCGCATTAACATCTGCTAACCATGTGTATGTGACAAATAACATTTGATTTGATTTGATTTGATATACAGCTGTACATTTCAATGAAACATGGTGAAGCGCCAAAATTGCACTCCCTGGAAGCCTGTGTTTCAGATATAAGGAAATGGATGACGGCAAATATTTTACTTTTAAACTCGGACAAAACAGAGATGCTAGTTCTAGGTCCCAAGAAACAAAGAGATCTCCTGTTGGATCTGACTATAAATATTGATGGTTGTACAGTCATCTCAAATAAAACTGTGAAGAACCTCGCCGTTACTCTGGACCCTGACCTCTCTTTTGACGAACATATCAAGAATATTTCAAGGATAGCTTTTTTTCATTTACATAACATTGCAAAAATCTAAAACTTTCGGTCCAAAAAGGATGCAGAAAAATGTATCCATGCTTTTGTCACTTCTAGATTAGACTTCTGCAATGCTCTACTTTCCGGCTACCCAAATAAAGCACTAGCACTAACTGAAGTTTATTTAAACACAGCTGCTAGAATCTTGACTAGAACCAGAACATTTGATCATATTATTCCAGTGCTAGCCATCGGCTTCCTGTTGAGGCTAGGGCTGATTTCAAGGTTTTACTGTTAATCTACAAAGTATTACATGGGCTTGCTCCTACCTATCTCTCCGATTTGGTCCTTCCGTACATACCTACACATACGCTACTGTCACAAGACACGGGTCTCCTTATTGACCCTAGAATTTCTAAGCAAACAGCTGGAGGCAGGGCTTTCTCCAATTGAGCTCCATTTTTATGGAATGGTCTGCCTATCCATGTGAGAGAAGCAGATTTGGTCTCGACCTTTTAGTTTTTACTGAAGACTGCTCTCTTCAGTAGGTCCTATGATTGAGTGTTGTCTGAAGGTGAACAGAAAGGCACTGGAGCAACGAACAACCCTTGCTGTCTCTGCCTGGCCAGTTCCCTTCTCTCCACTGGGATTCTCTGCCTCTAACCCTGTTATGGGGGCTGAGTCACTGGCTTACTTGTGTTTTTCCATGCCGTCTCTAGGAGAGGTGCGTCACTTGAGTGGGTTGAGTCACTGACATGATCTTCCTGTCCGGGTTGACGCCCCCCTCGGGTCCATGCCGTGGGGGAGGTCTTCATGGGCTATACTCGGCCTTGTCTCAGGGTAGTAGGTTGGTGGTTGAAGATATCCCTCTAATGGTGTGGGGGGGCTGAGCTTTGGCAAAGTGGGTGGGGTTATATCCTGCCTATTTGGCCCTGTCCGGGGGTATCGTCGGACAGGGCCACAGCGTCTCCCGACCCCTCCTGTCTCAGCCTCCAGTATTTATGCTGCAATAGTTTGTGTGTTGGGGGGCTAGGGTCAGCCTGTTATATCTGGAGTATTTCTCCTGTCTTATCCGGTGTCCTGTGTGAATTCAAGTATGCTCCCTCTAATTCTCTCTCTCCTTTTCTCTCTCTTTCTTTCTCTCACTCTCTTTCTCTCTCTCTCTTTCTCTCTCTTTTCTCTAGGAGGACCTGAGCCCTAGGACCATGCCTCAGGACTACCTGGCCTGATGACTCCTTGCTGTTCCCAGTCCACCAGGTCATGCTGATGCTCCAGATTCAACTGTTCTGCCTGCGGCTATGGAACCCTGACCTGTTCACTGGACGTGCTACCCTGTCCCAGACCTGTTGCTTTGGACTCTCTCTCCACCGCACCTGCTGTCTCTAACTCTGAATGATCGACTATGAAAAGACAACTGACATTTACTCCTGAGGTGCTAACCTGTTGCATCCTCTACAACCACTGTGATTATTATTATCTGTCCCTGCTGGTCATCTATGAACGTTTGAACATCTTGGCCATGTTCTGTTATAATCTCCACAGGGGCACAGCCAGAAGAGGACTGGCCACCCCTAAGAGCCTGGTTTCTCTCTAGGTTTCTTCCTAGGTTCTGTCCTTTCTAGGGAGTTTGCAGAGCCACCGTGCTTCTACACCTGCATTGCTTGCTGTTTGGGGTTTCAAGCTGGGTTTCTGTACAGCACTTTGTAACATTGGCTGATGTAAAAAGGGCTTTATAAATATTTTTGATTGATTTACTTAAAGCTTTATATGCCAGAACATTTTTGAGAGAATCTGTAGCCGCTGGCAATACTAAACCTGCATTATTACTATCTAAATTAAACATTGGTCGAAGCGAAGAGATTTTCATCAGTGTTTTACATGGGCTGGAGAAGAATTTAAGCACTGTTTGTGTGATTGTGAACAAAGACCAACTCCAATACCATTCAGTTGGTAAATTATAGGCCCTGAGTAGGGGAAGGCATGGAAGGTCTGCCTGTCTGCCTCGACAGTCTGAGCAATTAAAGGAGTTGTGTAGAAGCTGTCCCCATACACAGTAATGGAATCTATTTAAGGCTATTTTATAATAGCACTTCACAAACATCCTGAACTTCAGTAAGCAAAGGCCACCATTATTACCAATAAAGACTACCTCTAACAAGTAAAAGTTTCCTTTTATGTGAGGCAACTGAACTTAACTTGAATGGAAAAGGTCTTGGCTGTACCATAACCTTGAATATAATTGAGTACCCATATTACCAAAGGTCATCAAGGTCATTTTATTTGAAATAAAAAAACATTTATCCAGTCCTTGAAGACACCTCACAAACCTGAGGGCCAGGCAGGAAGTTATCGTGGAACCTTCCTCATCCACACAGACCGGGCCTATTCCAGTGAATCTAATTAGGACTATTGAAGCTGCCAGTACAGGCCTGGCTCTATGGTTGCAGCCTGGAGGCAGGTTTAGGGACGTCAATACAAACTGCCTTTAGCCACCACAGCTGAGCTCCCAAGAGTCAGCCTAGTCAACCTCCCTATCCATTTAACTCTTTAGAGAAAGTGAATCATGCTTCACACACCTTGACCCTGCTTCACCCTTTAGAATTGTGTTTCTATTCAGTTGGCTTCTCATTTAATTTGATTCGTCATATAGCGCCACAGAAGAAGCTATATGAGTCTCCATTGAGTCTGAAATGTTTTTGGAAAACATACACTTCTCAATGAGAGGTGACTTCACTTTCCCTTCCTGGGGATTAACTGAATACAATAACGTCATACTGTATCAACCATAACAAATACAGTCAACATACAGATGGCAGGAAATGTAAAACTAGTAGTGTATTTGAGGTTTAAAAAGGCAGAAGATTGTAATTTCCACTTTGAAATTTGATACTTGATTTATCAACCCCTATACATTTTTTAAATGAATTATAATTCACATAATAACTCTCATTTCCTGTTGCTGCAGGATTATTTTCAATGCAAATAGTCCAGGTAGCCATTTAATTACCTGTTCAGGAGTCTTATGGCTTGGGGGTAAAAACTGTTGAGAAGCTTTTTTGTCCTAGACTTGGCACTCCGGTACCTCTTGCCATGCGGTAGTAGAGAGAACAGTCTATGACTGGGGTGGCTGGTGTCTTTGACCATTTTTGGGCCTTCCTCTGACACCGCCTGGTGTAGAGGTCCTGGATGGCAGGCAGCTTAGCCCCAGTGATGTACTGGGCTGTACGCACTACCCTCTGTTGTGCCTTGTGGTCAGAGGCCCGAGCAATTGCCATACAAGGCAGTGATGCAACCGGTCAGGATGCTCTCAATGTTGGAGCTATAGAACCTTTTGAGGATCTCAGGACCCATGACAAATCTTTTTAGTTTCCTGAGGGGGAATAGGCTTTGTCGTAACCTCTTCATGACTGTCTTGGTGTTTGTTGTTGATGTGGACACAAAGGAACTTGGTCCACTACAGCCCTGTCGATGAAAATGGGGGCATGCTCGGTCCTCCTTGTCCTGTAGTCCACAATAATCTCCTTAGTCTTGGTTACGTTGAGAGATAGGTTGTTATTCTTGCACCACCCAGCCAGGTCTCTGACCTCCCTATAGGCTATCTCGAACAGTACCTTTTATTGTTATCCCTGCAGAGTATCTCCAAATGATGCCATGAAGGTCAGTTCCCATGACTAAATGTCTCTTCCTTTTTATATGATAATACGATTCCTCACCTACCTTTCCAGTCTGGTGACGTCATCGCCTCCCACTGCCCTCAGGGTCTTGCATAAAGCAATGTCGACCCATCATTAGCATAATGTGGTCACAATCAGACAATGGGAAATGGAGATTACCTGTCACAGAGTTGGGCTTGAGCATCTTATTCAATTGATCACGGTTTCTCCCAATGACATTGGTATTATGGTCACTTTGTCTCTTTTATTACAATTATTATTACTGTTCCTGCCATTCCTATTGATTAATGAAAGAAACAGTGTTTCAGCTTCAGAGTGATAATTTAGACAAACTCATATTAATCAAAATGAACAAAACCCCAAACAGGTTGAATATTGCATTCAACATAGTACAGCATTATGAAATCAAATGTTTTGACAAGTTCATTGTTTATGTTCCAATTACAATTAGCCTCTTTCACCCCCCATTTAATCTTACTTTTGGTGTCCCTTTGTAAACTTAGGAACCCTATTCAATCACATAATTGTATTAATAAAAACAACTCTTGCACTGGCAGAATTGTTTTGTTCCCAAAACTAAACAATGTTTTGAAGAAACTCAAATGCATGAAGGTTAGAACTATTTGGTTGTCTTCTCTGCTGTGCTACAGGACAGCTATCTGCTAGGAAATACATTCATTGTGTGTAGCTTTGATGTCTAACTTCTCCAGTTTTTGATGGGAAAACTATTTGAGGCAATGTCTGGGAAATGTATGCTTCACAAAATGCCAGTAACCTCGAAGGCAGATACACAGAGATGCCATTCATTTAAATCATCAACTCATCTGGCAGAGGCACATCTCGACTGAAATTAAATGGATCATTCTGGACACAGACTGAATACCAAGCATGTTGATTTGGTCGTGCAGCTAATATGTTGCCAAGTACGAGGATACGAACAAAATAATTATCAACGAGATTCAGCAAAATTAAATGCATGGAATAGAATCTAAAAAATAAATGAAAGGAGTTGATTCCACTCTCCTTTCAGAGAAAAACTCTAACTCTCTCTCTTCCATGCATTCATGTTTTGATTTGTTTTGTAAAGAATTTTTTTCACAGAGAATTTAAGACTTTTTGGAACTTGTCTTTTTGACTCCATCTTTATTTTTTTGAAGTTTTACATAGACATTTAAATAAAGCACATAATCTTTCACAACTCAAACATTAATTTTACAGATATATCTCACTTTTTTAACTAGCCCCAGCATTTGCAGAGGGTTAGTACTTATCAGAAAACAGTAGAGATTGGAACCAATGTCATGCTTGAATAACCAACAAACATTTTAGAAACATTTCCAAGCTCAGTCTACACTCTGAATACGTCTAGATAATTTACCAGACTTTCAAACTGAGGTCAAAATGTACTTACAGTTTTACCTTAATTCTTCCCCTTTTCAGACATATGCATAGTCTGTTTTGTGAAGAATGTTTTTTGCAAACTAGAAATCTGGGTTAAAGGATAGGAAGAAAGAGAGCAAGGTAATAAGATGGTCAAGATATTCTTGCATCCTAACCAACATGACAGTCTGATACAGCAACTTGAATGTGAGGAGTAAAAACAAGCTGGCCACAATTGTCAGCCAGCAAAATCATCGGTCAGCCACAGGAACAGCTGGGCAACCTCTTCCATAGGGCAACCAAAAGGAAGGCACGGACTGTTGTTAGAGACCCATCCCACCCTCTATACATCCTCCATTCAAGAGGCTTCCCTATTACATTCTGATGTTATATTGTACTGCAGTACTGCAGAGAGCAGATACGTCTGTCTTTCCCCTCAGCTTTGGGGAGCACCAGTCAAAGCTCTGACATCTCCCCCCACCCCTGAAACTATTTCCCCCTGGCATCTATATGTGATGTTGAAGTACTACTTAAGACATTTTTGAGGGTTTCTGTACTTTACCTTACTATTTATATATATTTTTTACTTGAACTTTTACTTCACTACATTCCTAAGGAAAATATGTACTTTTTACTACCATACATTTTCTCTGACACCCAAAAGTACTCGTTACATCAGGCAAGACAGCAATATGGTGCACCTATCAATATAACAGGTTGTCATCCCTACTGCCTCTGATCTGGAGGGCTCACTAAACACACAATTATGTCTGAGTGTTCGAGTGAGCTGTCCATAAATAATAATAAAAAATAAGCAAATTGTGGACAATTAATTTCTTAATATAAGGAATTTGATGTATAGCATTTACTTTATACTTTTCTCAAGTATGAAAACTTAGTACTTTTTCCACCACTGTACTTCAGTACATTTAAAACCAGATACTTTTAGACTTTTACTCAAGTAGTATTTTACTGGGTGACTTTCACTTTTAATTGAGTAATTTTCTATTAAGGTATCTTTACCTTTACTCAAGTATGACAATTGAGTACTTTTTCACCACAGTCTGTAAAGACAGTATATTGGACGTTGCTGTGAATTGATGGGGATGGTAATTGACAGTGGGAGTTTAAATTGATGGTGGAGATGAATTGAAGACTGAACTGAAATGATAGTAGTGGCCGGTGTATGGGAGAAGGTAAAGACAGATAAAAGAGTGGTATTTGTGTTGACACATCTTCTGTTCCCGTTCATCCCATAATTTCTCAGTCTGTGTGTTACTATGTCCTAGGCCTGCCTGTTTCCTGTGTGTGGGTGGATGGGTGTGTGGGGGTCTTGGAGAGTAAGTGCCCACAGTCATTAGGATTGAAGTGACAGTAGACATGTTTCCATTTTTTTTTTTTACTCTGAAAAAGCTTCGCTTTCAAGGATTTCATTCATATAAAAAGATAAAAGATTTGATATTTGTAAAAATGTTACTTTTAAAGAAAAGTAGAAGCACTAAACCTATAAATATTGATATTTTCAGAATGGAAGACTCCAGGGGAAATAAATCAAAAGTATAGCATTTAACTGCAGCACCAGTCGTTCCACCAAACCCATCTTCATTTGTGTCAGGTTTTGTTGAAAAACTTTGGATGGTGCTAAAACAATGCCATCTTTATGCGCGTTCGCTATTAGTCTTTTGGGGTGGGGTTTTTAAACCACGCTATAAAGTGATTGGTTAAAGTACTTAAAAGTGACTCAAATGACTAAGACAAGAATGAACTGAGGTTATAATTGTATTTTTCATTGGCCTGGTGGCCCCTCACAGGAGCCAGGGATGGAGCTGGATCTGCTCCATGGTTGGTCGGTCCGCTGCCTTAGTGCTCAGGCACCAACGAATCAGCTGACGGCACTCTGGTGGAGAGGAAGTAACAACAGGTATATGATTAGACAGAGGATAATTCCATAATCATCTATTGTAGTATGAGGTTACATCATCTACCCCTTTATGGAAACCTCTTCCCCTACTTCATCCAACCCTCCTTCCCTCATCCCTCTTTCTCTGACCGGGGGACAGTCCCTTGGTGAAGCGCACGCGGCCCTTGATGGTCTCTCGGATGGTGCTGAAGGGCAGGAAGCCACATATCAGGTTGTAGAGGGTGATGCCCACCGACCAGACAGTAGCTGGACCTGCCAGGTACTGTCTATGTAGGAACCACTCTGGAGGGGTGTACTCCAGGGTGCCTGAGAGGGGGCGGACAGACACAGGAAACTTATTATTCAGTAGCCTTTTTGAAAGCATACTGAGAGCGTAGGCTGCATGCTGAAATCAACAATAGGGCTAAGTGGAGTTTCCGTCATATTGCTTCCACTCTCACTGAGCAATTCTTAGTGATCTGCTCTCTCAACCACCACATTCCCTCCCTTACACTCTCTAACCTGCAAAGTCCTTGTAGGCCGTATTCTTCAGCAGGTCTCCACAGCCAAAGTCGAACAGCTTGACGTGCTGAGAGTCAGTCTGGATCAGCAGGTTCTCTGGCTTGACGTCCCGGTGCAGGACCCCTCGCTCGCTGCAGTGATTCAGCGCCCTCAACAGCTGCACCATCACCTGGCGCGCTAAGCCCTCGCTCATGGTGCCTCCCCGGTCCTGGCAGAAGGCGATAAGGTCTTGGCAGGGCTCGGGGCGCTCCAGCACCATGATGTAGCGCGATGGCTGGTCAAACCACTCCAGCAGCTGCATGATGTAGGGACACTGTGGCGCCACGTTCACCTGCTTCATCAACGCCACCTCCAGGGGCAGGGGCCCTTCTTGCCCAGGCTGTGTGTGCGTGTGTGTGTGTGTGTGTGTGTGCGTGCGCACGTGCAAAGGAGGAGGGGTTGTTAGCAATTGAAGTTAGGCTAGCATTAGTAGAGATAACTGATATAACCCCTACAGTAAAATCAACCAGTAGACTAACACTCACAATGTCCAGCTCCTCCTCAGCTTGGGCCTTGGACACATACTTGATGGCTACCTGTGGGACAGGAATAGCAACAACAGTCTAAGTACAGCTGTTACATGTCAAAATAAAAATAAATAAAAAATGTGTTGTTATAACATTCTCAGTGCTTTCATGAGAATAATACAAAATTAACTCATACAGGAGACAGCTGAGGCTGGTCAGGTATGACGCATGGCCTTTAAGAAGTAAATGACAAGATATATGAAAGTTATTAAAGAAAAAGCAGTTACACCATCATAAAAAGCCATTATGAAGGAATGTTGTCAGGCTGCTTAGCTGCACTGTACAATTAAAGCAGACATTAGTTATTTTCCCTTATAAACTGGGTGGTTCCAGCCCTTAATGCTGATTGGTTGACAGCTGTTGTATATGAGACGGTATACCACGGCTATGACAAAAAAAATGTATTTTTACTGTTCTAATTACTTTAGTAACCAGTTGATAATAGCAATAAGGCACCTCGGGGGTTTGTGGTATATGGCCAATATACCACGGCTATCGCGGAGTGCCTAAGAACAACCCTTAGCTGTGGTATATTGGCCATATACACCACACCCCCTCGTGCCTTATTGCTTAATTTTACATCAAATATACTGAATAAAAATATAAACACAACATGTAAAGTGTTGGTCCCATGTTTCATGAGCTGAAATGACTTGATTGAACACCTTATTTCTCTCAAATGTTGTGCACAAATGTGTTTACATCCCTGTTAGTGAGCATTTCTTCTTTCTCAAGATAATACATCCACCTGACAGGTGTGTCATATCAAGAAGCTGATTAAACAGCATGATCATTACACAGGTGGTTCTTGTACTGGGGAAAATAAAACGGCACTCTTAAATGTGCAGTTTTGACACACAACACAATGCCACA